>NC_081565.1:39063817-39118324 GCF_022355385.1 Mustela nigripes | reverse complement strand
TGATCTTTTGCTTGGATGATCTGTCCATTTCAGTGAGGGGAGTGTTAAAGTCCCCTACTATTATTGTATTATTGTTGATGTGTTTCTTTGATTTTGTTGTTAACTGGTTTATATAGTTGGCTGCTCCCACATTGGGGGCATAGATATTTAAATTGTTAAATCTTCTTGTTGGACAGACCCTTTGAGCATGATATAGTGTCCTTCCTCATCTCTTAGTATAGTCTTTGGCTTAAAATCTAATTGATCTGATATAAGGATTGCCACTCCTTCCTTCTTATGATGTCCATAAGCATGGTAAATTCTTTTCCACCCCCTCAATTTAAATCTGGAGCTGTCTTCAGGCTTAAAATGAGTTTCTTGGAGCAAGATACACTGTGTTTTTTGACAGGGGCATTTAGCCCATTAACATTCAGGGTAACTATTGAGAGATATGAATTTAGTGCCATTGTATTGCCTGTAAGGTGACTGTTACTGTATATGGTCTCTGTTCCTTTATGATCTACCATTTGTAGGCTCTCTCTTTGCTTAGAGGACCCCTTTCAATATTTCCTGTAGAGCTGGTTTGGTGTTTTCAAATTCTTTCAGTTTTTTTTTTGTCCTGGAAGCTTTTAATCTCTCCTTCAATTTTCAATGATAGCCTAGCTGGATATAGTATTCTCGGCTGCATGTTTTTCTCATTTTGTGCTCTGAAAATATCATGCCAGCTCTTTCTGGCCTGCCAGGTCTCTGTGGATAAGTCAGCTGCCAATCTAATATTTTTACCATTGTATGTTACAGACTTCTTTTCCCGGGCTGCTTTCAGGATTTTCTCTTTGTCACTGAGACTTGTAAATTTTACTATTAGGTGACAGGGTGTGGGCCTTTCTTATTGATTTTGAGGGGTGTTCTCTGAACCTCCTGATATTTGATGCTCGTTCTGTTTGCCATATTGGGGATATTCTCCCCCATAATTCTCTCCAGTATACCTTCTGCTCCCCTCTCTCTTTCTTCTTCTTCTGGAATCCCAATTATTCTAATGTTGTTTCGTCTTATGGTGTCACTTATCTCTCGAATTCTCTCCTCGTGGTCCAGTAGCTGTTTGTCCCTCTTTTGCTTAGCTTCTTTATTCTCTGTCATTTTGTCTCTATATCACTAATTCTTTCTTCTGCCTCATTTATCCTAGCAGTGAGAGCCTCCATTTTTGATTGCACCTCATTAATAGCTTTTTTGATTTCAACTTGGTTAGATTTTAGTTCTTTTATTTCTCCAGAAAGGGCTTTTATATCTCCCGAGAGGGTTTTCTAATATCTTCCATGCCTTTTTCGAGCCCGGCTAGAACCTTGAGAATTGTCATTCTGAACTCTAGATCTGACATATTACCAATGTCTGTATTGATTAGGTCCCTAGCCTTCGGTACTGCCTCTTGTTCTTTTTTTTGTTGTGAATTTTTCCGTCTTGTCATTTTTTCCAGATAAGAGTATATGAAGGAGCAAGTACAATACTAAAAGGGTGGCAACCACCCCAGGAAAATATGCTTTAACCAAATCAGAAGAGATCACAAATCGTGAGGGGGGAGATAGGGGATAAAAAGAGGTTCAAAAGGAAGATTGAAAAAAAAAGAAAAAGAAAATAAAAGAAAAGAAGTAAAAAAAAAAAGAAAACGAATAAAGAAAAATATAGAAAAGAAAAAGTATATATTAAACTAGTTAAAAAATGTTAAAGAATAAAAGGGTAATAGTTAAAAAAAAATTTTACCAGAATGCGAGAAAAAAAACAAAAAATGAAAAAGAAAAAGAAATTAAATTAACTGCAAGACTAAAAAAAAATCACAGGGAAAAAGCCATGAGTTCCGTGCTTTGCTTTCTCCTCCTCTGGAATTCTGCTGCTCTCCTTGGTACTGAAACCGCACTCCTTGGTAGGTGAACTTGGTCTTCGCTGGATTTCTTGTTGATCTTCTGGGGAAGGGGCCTGTTGTAGTGATTCTGAAGTGTCTTTGCCCCAGTTGGAATTGCACCGCCCTTACCAGGGGCCGGGCAGAGTAATCCGCTTGGCTTTGCTTCAGGAGATTTTGTTCCCTGAGTGCTTTCCGTAGAGTTCCATAGGACGGGAATACAAATGGCAGCCTCCTGGTCTCTGGCCCTACGAGCCGAGAGCCCGGGGCCCCACTCCTCAGTGCGCCCTCAGAGAACAGCGCCCAGTAACTCCCATCTGCCTGATCTCCAGCTGCGCTCCGAGCTCACCGAGCCTGTGACCGGTTCAATGTACCCCCCAGCTGTGAGCTTACTGTCAGCTCTGTCTCTGTAGCCAGCTTTCCCGTTCCAATACCTGCAAGCTCTGTGACACTCAGGGACCCCAGATCCTTCTGTGACCCTGCTGGACTTGAGGCCTCACTGACCCCTCGTGGGCTTTGCCCCGGTTTAGCCTCTGGAGTGATGTCCCTCAGTGGAACAGACTTTTAAAGGTCCTGATTTTGTTCTCCGTTGCTCCGCCGCTTGCCGGGAGCCAGCCCCTCCCCCCGGGGTCTATCTTCCCGTCGCTTTGGATTCACTTCACTGCCAGTCCTACCTTTCAGGAAGTGGTTGTTTTTCTGTTTCCAGAATTGCTGTTCTTCTTCTCTTCGATCTGCTGATGGATTTGCAGGTGTTTGCAATCTTTAGATAAGCTATCTAGCTGATCTCCTGCTAGCTGAAGTAGTCTCAGCCTGCTACTTCTCTGCCATCTTGACTCCTCCCTCTCTTTTTTTGATTTTATTTTCTATGGTTTCAATGTTAAAACCCAGAAATCACTGCCAATGTTTCGAAGCTTGCCTCTCTGCTCTCTTCTAGAAGTTTCACAGTTTCAGGACTTATGTTCATATATCTTTAATACATTTTTAGTTAATTTTTGTATATAATACAAGCTAAGGATTAAACTTAATTTTATTTTTATGGGAGGGTGATAGTTTTCTAAGCAGCATTTGTTGAAGAGACCATCCTTTCCCTATTGAATGTTCTTGGCACTCTTATCAAAGATTACTTGACCATAGACATGAGAACTTATTTTAGGTTCCAAAGTTCTGTACGTCTGTCTTTATGCTAGTACCATACTGTTTTGACTATTGTAGCTTCATAAGATGTTTTGAAATTAGAAAATATGAGGCTTGCATCTTTATGTTTCCTTCTCAAAAATGTTTTGGTTATTTGAGGGTAATTTGAGAATCCATATGGATTTTAGGATTATTTTTTCTATTTCTACAAAAATGTCATTGGGATTTAGATAACGATGCAGTGCATGCATAGAACACTTTGAGTAACATGGACATTTTTAAAATATTAAGCCTTCTAATCTATGAACAATATCTCTTAACATTTATCCATGTCTGCTTTAATTATTCTCAGCAATATTTTTGTATTTTCAGTGTAGAAATCTTTCACCTTCTGCACTAAATACTTTATTATTTTTGATGCTATTATAAATAGATTAAAAAAAATTTTTTTGGTTTGTTCATTGTTAGTATATATAAACACAAGTGATTTTTTGTGTTGATTACCCTCTTGGTTTATTGATTACTTTCTTAAATACTCCTGATTTCTTGACTTGCCTAACTTCCCAATGACATATCTTTACAACCTCCAAAAAACCCACCTTAGGTTGTTGCCTAAATTATTAGCTGCATCATGAATTTCTTTCTGAATAGAAGTTTTTAGGATCTGAATCACTGCCATTGATGCCCTTTTGTGAAAATCTTTTTTTTTTTAAGTTAACATAAAGTTGCTACCACCACTTCTCAAGGAGTAACAAATTCAACAAACGAATTGTTTCATCTTCTTAAGCATTAGTAGGGATATATAAAATTTTTGAGCAGTGATAAGTGAATAACTTATCACCTAAATCCCTGGTTGCCATGAAGTGTGAGATTATGTCCATTTCCATTTCTGTAAGATTCCTTGTTTATTAGCTTCCCTGAATTCCTGTGACAGAATGTCACAGTGATATTTTTCTTTAGTTCTGTGCAAATCCTACTTTCATATGAATAATATTCTAAGGCAATAAATCTTTGTTTCACTCAAAAACCATTGTTTCTTTTTGAACGGACTTCCTCCAGAGCAGCCTTTTACAGTGACAATCCAACAGTAAACTAATCTGAATGTCCTGTGAGGACAGTGTAGTAGGCCTCAAAATCTCCTTTTTTGTGGCCAAGAATTCCAATTCTTTTTCATTTCCCACAATTATTTTTTCCTGTTTTCACTATTCATTATTACTTTTTAAAACTTGTGAGTAATGGTGATTAAAATGATCTCTACTAATTTTCAGGGATTCTATCCCTGTAACTGCAATTTTCCCAAGGCAGCTTGATTTGGAAGTAAAATGCACATTGTATTTACTTAGGAATATATTTATCTGGAAGTGATAGTCTGTGTGATTTAATGGGAAGGGAATCTGCACAGCATTACACATCCCTGAACTTACACATGCTAACTGTGCAATCCTGAGCAAATGAATTTCCTCATGAGGATATGCCTGTCTTGACAGGATATGCAAAATGCTCCATAGTAGCAATTACCACTAGACATGCTCTGGCTGTCTTTATACCTCTTATTTCTGGGTCCTCAGATCCAAACCACTCAACTGCTCTGAAGCTCAGTTTCTCATCTGTAGAAAATGAGTGACGCCTGCCCATTCAATCCCACATAGCTGATGTGCAGGTCAAACGATATAATAATACATGAGATCAGTTTATAAATTGAAAAGCTACCAAGTTAATTGATGAGCAACACAATGCATTATGATAAGATGATCACGATCAAGACTAAACATCTCTAAGAAAATTGCTGATAGCTGATTTTCTGCTGTATTTATTTTAGAAAAAGGTTATTACAGATAAAGTTCTCATATTATAATTAGCATTAGCAGGATGATTTCAAGTAAAAATTACTGCAATTAATAAACATTTTCATATTACTAAGGCCAAAATAATTGTAACTAAGAGTTTATTTAATCAGACAAAGGGAAAAATATTCTGAAGCAAATGTCTCCATAATCAACTGGCAATTTAAAAATTATAACATAGTCAAGTGACTATATAGAAAAAGTGATAAAATTATTAATAAAGTTAAGCCTAAGGGATATGGAACTTGAAAAACCTCATGTTTTTCAGAATAATTTGGGTGATGTTGTATAGTTAAATATTTCTTATTTCAACCTGACAGACCAAAATAAAATGATTCACATAATTTATTCACATTACTCAAGTTGAATGTTTGTTGAAAATGTCCTAACATGTAAAATCAAAAAATTATAAACCATATGTTACTTTGTTGTGAATTAGAATCAAAGACAATTGTCAATCAGTATTTACAAAGAATGGAAAGCAGATGACCCAGGTTCTTGAGGAAGACATGTCTTGGCTTATAATTTACATTCTGTTAGGCAGTGAAGAAAATGTTAGCTAAGATTTATACACTAATTCTGTATCTTGACAAAATAAAGTTCAATTTTCATTTAAATGTTTTGCTAAGAAAGACTAAGAACTTTCTCATAATTACTGACATTTTTGTACCAAGAAAAGACTTGAGAATACTATGAATTTATTGGAAGAATGTATATCTCTGGAATATTAGAAACTTGTGTGTTGCTAAGTTGTAAACTATAATAGTCATTAGGGAGTCATTTTACCAAACAACCTTAGTGATAATTAACTCATTAAAGGATTACTGATTGGGTCTAAATAACAAAGCTTTTATAATATTACGATGTAGATGCCCTCAAGATTCAAAACAACAGGAAAATTGTCTCTTTCTTGTGAATGTGTTTTCAAACTAAAATTAAGTATCTTAAGAAATTAACTTTAATAGGTATGCAGAGTCACAATTTGTTTCAGCAAAGATTTTACCTTTTTCCAGAAAAAAAAAAGAAACTAATATAATTTAACCACCTCAGCCTTCATGCTATAGAAATGAGGAATTCTCTCCAGGGCATCTTAAGCTTTTGTGGTAGCATTATGTATCTTCATTGGTTTTTTTGTTTGTTTTCTCCCACAGATAAACTACTACAAAATTGGTTGAATTATTTATTATTTTATGAAGGTAAGGCTAATCTAAAACAGTTTTGTAGCAAAACTAAAATTAGTACACAGAAAATCAAAACTAGAGTACTAATAGGAAGTGCAGAATACCTAGAATACAATTATATGAAGCCCTATGTGCACTCCACTTAGTTTTTGGCAAACCTTAAATGTTAACATCCCTATTGTATGGCGATCACAAAGATACATGGTCTATTAACAGTGGCTCAGATTGAAACTCATTCACATGTAAGTGAGTGACCAGATACACCCTTATAAATATTATGTGAATATACATCGATGCTTGATTTGCTTTCATTATATTCCTTTTTATAAAGACCATATTTTATTATTCTTGAAATGAAAAAGAGATAATAAAACATCAACCTAATTACACTGTAAATATGATGCTATAAAATATACTAGAAGCTTATTTTTAACCTAAGACTTAAAAAAATGATTCAGAAGATATCCTTAGTAATGGTAAAACCATCAAAGGAACTGAGTCATAGTTAATTTTGTTGTGTCACAAAGAATAAAAAGCCTTTAGGAGGCAGTATTCTATGCTCGTTTAAGACATGATCTGTAAGATCAGAAATATCCTGCTTTAGATCACAACTTCACTATTTGGTGTATGACCTTGGGCAAATTAAAAATATTTTTTCATTTTCAGATTTAAAAAAAAATTTTTTTAAATTTGACAGACAGAGATCACAAGTAGTTACTTGCAGAGAGGCAGGCAGAGAGAGAAGGAGGAAGCAGGCACCCCGCTGAGCAGAGAGCCAGATTTGGAGTGGGGGGCCTCAATCCCAGGATCTTGGGATCATGACCTGAGCCAAAGGCAGAGGCTTTAACTGACTGAGCCACCCGGTGCCCCACCTTCAGATTTTTTTTTCTAAAAGATAAGGATATGAATTATAGTGCTTAACAGGTACTAACTAAAAAATGAGGATATAATAACAGTACCTCATGGACTTGGTATGAGAAATAAATGCCATAATACATGTAAAATGCTTTGAGAACTACCTGTGATACAGCAAACAATAGTTACTTATTATTATCATCATTATTATTACTATTAGCTGCAGTAGCAACATAATCAGAACCATTATAATTTTAACAGCATGACCATGCCTATGCTTTGCTTTCAAAGCACTGTGAAAAGTATAACCTAAATGTAAATCAAATGCTCCTCTAGTCTCATCATTATGGTGGCTGCATGAAGAGATTAATTTATACTGAAAATAGCTGCAAATCAATTTATCAAAAATGTCCTCACTCATTAGACAATTGATGCACTGAAATGAAGGTGCTTAGTTTCCCCTGGATGCTAATGTTGCATGAGATCCCTGATGTGACTTAGAAAATTAAATATATTCTGTAGCCAAAATAGAAATAATTTCTTCAGTAACAATAAATAGATTTTTGTTACAAAGGAAAAAAAAACTATAGAATTTAACTTAGTTTATCAAACATCTTAGTTCATATCAGAGAGGCTTAAGACTAAAAATGTTAAGAATGATGGATATCATTATAACTCATTATTTTTAAGCCACTTCCATGCATTGATAACATTCAGATGATCACACAAGGATGCAATTTAATATCAAAAGACAATATTGTCTATTAGGCAAAGCAAGAAAGAATAATAGAGCAATACCTTCCTTATCAGGAATGTATCCAGGAAGCATTTAAAATAGACTTTTACCAGTGAAATTATAAATTACTAAGTCTATATACTAAAACTTATGTAATTTTATTATATGCATATCCATTGGCCTTCATTTAGAAACTACTTATTCTTAACACAAGTAAAAGTACACAAGATTAAGGTATTTGGTTTGTAAGTTTATAACTATTGAATGAATTGTCACATTTACTCCAATATTACAGACATTACAGATGACTTCAAATGACTAAAAATAGAAAAAAAAAGTCCTGCAAAAATAAGTCACAAGTCAAAATGCAAAGGCCTATGAAAAAAGTATTATAGCACAGAATAGTAATTGATAATAATGACCTTAACTTATTTAAAAGTTCATATTGCTTTTAGGATGCCATGTTGAAGAATGCCAAGAAATATACAGCTCATTATCAGAAGATTTCCATCCAAAACAATCAAAACCCCAGCAGGTTGCATACGCCATGATTTGGAAATGCCATCAAGGATGATTTATTTTTGTATATGGTATAAGAGAATGGTCCAGTTTCATTCTTTTGCATGTAGTTATCTAGTTTTTCCCAAACCACTTATTATTTAAAGACTGTCTTTTCCCCATTGCATATCCTTGTCTCCTTTGTCATAGATTAATTGACCATAAAGGTGTGGTTTTATTTCTGGGCTGTCTATGCTGCTCCACTGATCTATGTGTCTATTTTTCTGCCAGTATTGACTAACAATAAATCATCAGTCTTTCAGAAGACTGAAGGGTAGCCCTAAATGAATAAAGAATACAATTCTTAACAATAAATAATCCAAAGGCAGGATTAAAGAGAGGATATTTTTGTGTGGTAGATGGAATTACTTATGCCAATCTTCACTTTCTTTAGTTGTATGATATATTCACACCCATGCCATAAACTTATGATGGACGGAATGTTCTTTCCCACCAGTGGACATGCTGTTGTCCATGCATCTTGCTTTGGTTAATGAGATATTGGCAGATATGAGGCAACAGAGATGTGAAATAAATCTGTGCAGTTGAACTTTCTCACTTGTACCACTGTTATTGGTATGAGAAGAATCAGCTGAGCCACCCAGATGCCCCATGGTCATTCTTTTTGAGTAAAACACATTTATGTAACCTATTTGATTACCTCTAGCTGGAGATGACACCTTGGTAATCTATGCAAATACTTTTTAAATGAACTAAAACTAGTACTTATAATAGTAAGAACTCACTATTTTTGTAATTTTATTTATTTTTTTTTCAAAATTTTTTTATTTTTATTTATTTGACAGACAGAGATCACAAGTAGGCAGAGAGGCAGGCAGAGAGAGAGAGAGGGAAGCAGGCTCCCTGCTGAGCAGGGAGCCTGATGCGGGACTCGATCCCAGGACCCTGAGATCATGACCTGAGCCGAAGGCAGCGGCTTAACCCACTGAGCCACCCAGGTGCCCTATTTTTGTAATTTTAAATAACTTTCCTTCATAGATCACTGTGGAAAAAAAAGAGTAGATTTAATAGAAAAGAGTTCAAAGAGAGGAATGATGAGGGAACTTATTTTAGGTCAGAAGAAGCTTAGAGTTTTAGCAAGCTGTTGAGATGAGTTCAAACGTACTCACAAGTACTAGTAACTAAGTATAGTTAATACAGTTATGCCATGACTGGAAAACCATATCTTGAATAGAACCCACAGGCTTACAATGACAGAACCAGAAGACAGAAGCAATCAGGCATGATGGTGTCTCTATGGAATCCCAAACTAACCAGCCTGTGACTGGCTTCCTCTAGATTTTATATCTTGTGTTAAGAAAAAACAAACTTCTACCTTATTTAAGCTACTCTCATTTTGTGTCCTCATTAATATTTGCAAACTGCAGTCTTAACAGCACACACATATTAATTGACCTTTTCATGTTTTATCTGCGATGTTTATGTGAAGTTGAATGACTATATATTTGTATCAGTGATTTTTAAGTTTTTTTATAAACTTTTGTGGCTTTTGTTATAAATCATATATTTCTTAGTATGTCAGATGGATTTTAATTGTATGCGCTGTAATTATTCTAATACATTTTAATATACTTTTACTGTATCAACCAAATATTCACATTTAGTAAAAAAAAAATATAGGCCAAGGATTTTCTGCAGAGAACTTTTTATTCTTTCAAGTTTTTAGTTAAATTCCAGTTAGTTAACATACAATGTAGTACTGGTTTTGGGAAGAGAATTTTGTGATTCATTACTCACACATAACACTCAGTGCTCATCTCAAGTGCCCTCCTTAATCCTCACCAACTATTTAGCCCACTCTCCACCCCCACCCCCACCAACAACCCTCAATTTGTTCTCTTAAGAGTCATTCTTACGGTTTGCCTCCCTCTTGGTTTTTATCTTATTTTTCCTTCTCTTCCCCTATGTTCATCTGTTTTATTTCTTAAATTCTACATATGAGTGAAATTATATGGTATTTTTCTTTCTCTGATTTATTTTGCTTAGCACAATGCACTCTAGTTCCTTCCATGTCATTGCAAATGGCAGATTTTATTGTTTTTGATGGCTAAGTAATATTGTAATATTCATTTATATACACACACATATATGTATGTGTATATAAACCATATATATACATGCATATACACATATACACAACACTTTCTTTATCCATTCATCAGTCAATAGACATATTTGGGTTCTTTCTATAAGTTGGCTATTATTGATATTGCTGCTATAAACATCAGACTGCATGTATCTCTTTGACTCTGTATTTTTGTACACTTTGCATAAATACCTAGCTGTGCAATTGCTGGGTTGTAGGGTAGTTCTATTTTTAATTTTTTGAGGAACATCTATTCTGTTCTTCAGAGTGGCTGCACCAGTTTGCATTCCCACCAATGGTGTAAGATTGCCTTTTCTCCTCATCCTCACCAATATCTGTTATTTCCTGAGTTATTAATTTTAGCCATTCTGAGAGATGTGAGGTGGTATCTCATTGTAGTTTTGATTTGCATTTCTCTGATGCTGAGTGATACTGAGCATTTTTTTCATGTCTGTTGGCCATTTGTATGTCTTCTTTGGATAAATGTCTGTTCATGTCTTCCACCCATTTCTTGACTGGATTATTTATTTTGGGGTATTAAGTTTTGTAAGTTCTTTATAGCCCTTTATCAGATATGTCTTTTGCAAATATTTTCTCCCAATAGTCAGTTGCCTTTTAGTCTTGTTGATTGTTTCCTTTGCTTTGCAGAAGTTTTTTTGTCTCGATAAAGACTCAGTAGTTCATTGTGTCTGGAGAAATGTCTAGTAAGAAGTTGCTATGGCCGAGGTCAAAGAAGTTGCTGCCTATGTTCTCCTCTAGGATTTTGATGGTTTCCTATCTCACATTGAAGTCTTTCATCCCTTTTGAGTTTATTTTTTTGTATGGTGTAAGAAAGTGGTTCAGTTTCATTCTTCTGCTTGTCACTGTCCAGTTTTCCCAACACCATTTTTTGGAAAAAGAGACTGTCTTTTTTTCCATGGGATATTCTTTACTGTTTTGTCAAAGATTAGTTGATCATATAGGTGTGGGTCCATTTCTGTCTTCTCTGTTCTGTTCCACTGACCTATGTGTCTGCTTTTGTGTCAATACCATACTGTCTGATGACTACCACTTTGTAATACAGCCTGAAGTCTGGAATTGTGATGCCTTTGGCTTGCTTTGCTTTTTCAACGTTACTTTGGGTATCTGCGGTCTTTTCTGGTTCCATACAAATTTTAGAACTGTTCTAGCTC
The DNA here is from genome assembly GCF_022355385.1 of Mustela nigripes. Taxonomy (NCBI): domain Eukaryota; kingdom Metazoa; phylum Chordata; class Mammalia; order Carnivora; family Mustelidae; genus Mustela; species Mustela nigripes. Next base: position 39,106,867 of record NC_081565.1, on the reverse strand, counting down.
TGTGAAAAATGCTGGTGTTATTTTGATTGGAATTACCTTGAATGTGTAGATTGCTTTAGGCAATATAGACATTTCAACAATATTTGTTCTTCTCATCCATGAGCATGGAATTTTTTCCATTTCTTTATGTCTTTTTCAGTTTCTTTCATAAGTATTCTATAGTTTTCAGAGTTCAGATCTTTTATCCCTTTGGTTAGATTTATTCCTACTCATCTTATGGTTTTTGGCACAATTGTAAATGGGATCAGTTCCTTGGTTTCTCTTTCTGCTGCTTCATTATTGGTATATAGAAATGCAACAGATCTGTATATCCTGTGACTTTGCTGAATTCATGTATCAGTTCTACCAATTTTTTGGTGGAGTCTTTCAGGTTTTCTACATAGAGGATCATGGTATCTCCGCAGAGAACTTTTAACAGAATACACATGCACTCATTTCTGACATATAATAATAATGTTTGGTAAATCCATAGTCATTGATGGAGTGTTTTTTCTGATTACACTTTCATTTACATTTTGACTAGGTGCTATATTTTACAAGTTTCCATGAATAACTAAGTGTCTTCTTTATTCTTGTGATATAGGTAATTATCATAATCTTAATCACCACAGTAAGGCCACAGTTAAATAACCTGCTTGTTTACCTATAAATTAGCTATTCCAAATCTTAGCTAAACCAATACATTGCTTGAAGTATTTTCTCCATCCTGCCTGCCTGCTTGCCTTCCTTCTCTTTTAAAATATACCATAACTTTACTGATGTGAAAAGGGTTTAATAATCTCTATTTCTTGAACTGAACTAATGAAACTATTCACATAAATTGTCCATTTTGTATGATTTTTATGGACAATATAGCCCTTGTTTGTGTGTTACAAGCAATAATTTTCTTAGTGATATACTGAGGCTATATATTTTTTTGAAACTTTTAAAATAACACATGATAAAGTCAGCACTACTAGCTTTAAAAAGGTCTACTTCCAGTTTAAATTGGGCCGGAGTGTCAACCACTCATGAACATTCTGCCAGTGAATATTCACAAAAATCTAAGAAGAGAGGCAAAAAGAGTATCCTATGACAGCTTAATACCCTACAATTTATCCTGACTGTGTATTAAGGTAATTTCCACTAACTATAAGTCGATGAGAAAAATAATTGTTGACCTATCAATGCTGGTCCTCATGAAACAGGTCAACATTCTGAAAGTATACATTCCCCAGGACTGTACCTGTCTCCTGGATAAGAAACATGGAAACTGAGGAAATATCCTTTCATAATAAAGATGTTGAATATTTAGAAGTGGCCATATACTAGTTCTTTACTATTCTCTTTCTTATTTTTGACTAAGGAACAGTATCTAAAAAACAAGGAAGACAATAGTGAAAGATTGTTATTCACTGCCTCTTAGGTATTCCCAGAATGCCTAATATGTGTATTTTTAAGAAAGTCCTATAATATTGAGAAAAGCTGAACACAAAATAGATTTGTCAAGTACCATTTGTTAGAAGTGGATTCCATGAATTAAACCTGTACTGGAAACATCTAGTTGAGAAATGAACCCACAATGTAGTCTCATTCTGAAGACTCTTGAAAACAGGGACCATGTAATCAGGACCTCTTCCCCCAACTCTCAGAATCATTTATCTTACAATGTGGATACATGTACTCTTACTGCAAAACAGTATCTATCAAGATGCCAAAGCCATTCCTATCTCAACACATATTTATTGTACTTTTACTTTGGGCAATATCATGCTCTAGGCTTTGGGAACTCAGTGATGAACAAAACAGAAAAAAAAAACTGCTCTGATCTCTCCCATTATAGTAGAGGAAAAGAGAAAATTAATTGATAATATATTATTTAGTAAGTCAGGTGATGATAAATGTATCTGAGGGAAAAAAGCCAGGTAGAGTGATAATTTTTGAGTGAAGGTAGGGGTTATATTTGAAAACTGTGGTCAGAAAAAATCTTTTAAGAAAGGTAACACTTGAGTAGAGATGTGCAAGAAATGAGAAAGCAACCCATGTGGGTTTCCTTTCAGCCTGGAAGAATGGCTCATACAATGGCTGCATTGCAGAAGAGGATTTGAGGAGTTGACCAAGAATAAGAGGTCAGCGTGGAGAGGCCAGGAGGAGTGAGTGGTGGAGTAGAACCTACAAGCCATTTAAGAACTTCTGTATCACAAGGGATGAAATTTATACCAAAAGAAATGGAAAGCCATTGGAGAATGTTATAAATGATCAGTCTTAACTTTTACAGGGTCACTCTGGCTTCCTCAATTAGGCTACTCTAGGAGATTAAGGAGACCAGTTTAGAAGTGATGCAGAAAAAGCAAATGGTGGCACAGACCATAGGAATCGCAGTAGACATGGAAAAAAGAGGCCAGATTCTAGATGTACACATTTTTTCTTTCATAACAACTATTTAGCTAGAGGTCTGCTGTAAGAACTTTTTAAAAAATTTAATTTAAGTTTTTCAGTGTTCCAAGATTTATTGTTTATGCACCACACTCAGGGCTCCATGCAATATGTGCCCTCCTTAATACCCAACGCCAGGCTCATCCAACACCCCCCTCCAAAACCCTCAGTTTGTTTTTCAGAGTCCACAGTCTCTCATGATTTGTCTCCCCCTCCAGTTTACCCCAATTCATTTCCCTTTCCTTCTCCTAATGTCTTCTGTGTTATTTCTTATGCTCCGCAAGTAAGTGAAACCATATGATAATTGACTCTCTCTGCTTGAATTATTTCACTCAGCTTAATCTCCTCCAGTCCCGTCCATGTTGATACAAAGTTGGGTATTCATCCTTACTGATGGAGGCATAAGGCTACATGTACCCCAGTATTCATAACACTTTGTGCCCTGTAGCTGCTACTGCTCTTACTCACCAAACTTTTATTATTCTTTTCGTTATTGTCAGGGGGACAAAGGGTATCCTCTTACAGCTAACTCACCTCATGGTCATTCTCTGTTCATGGAGTATACTCTAAAGCCATAGTTCATAGGGTTTATTTGGAAATTTAAATAAATGTACACACAACAAAGACATGTAACAGGTGCCTACCAGGCATTATAACTTTCAAGTTATTTATAAAAATAAAGTTACTTAAAACTTAAAAAGGCATTCTCTCTCAGGGATGTGTGAGGACAGAACTGGCACTTGCACCAACCAGAAACTGAGTGCCTCCTTCAATGCTGCACCTTAGGGGCCTGGTTTGCCTCACACTAGTCCTCGTCCTGTCTATTCCATTAATTTTTATCCACCATTATTAATTATCTTATTATTTTTGTGTGGACTAAAAAGAAACATCCCCTTAACTTATTTTCCCATAACTTGACTATGTAGAAGCATAAGTCAAGATTAATATTGGACTTTAAGAACACTGTTGTCTGGGTTCAAAATTTGACTCAACTACCTACTTCGAGTACCAATATGGGCAGACTACTTCAATTTAACTATGCCTTGGTTTTTTCGTCTGAAAAATAAAGATAACATCTTATTTCGCACACAGTTACTTTTCCCATGGCTCAGCTCTTCAATTTCACATCAACAAATCCTCACTTGATGATTATGTTTCATCAAGGTTAATTCTCCTCTTTCTCAATCTCTCTCTCTCTCTCTTTTTCAGGTCAAGTCATCCAATTCATACACATTAATGGGGAAAAAAGTGAAATCCCCTTTTGGACACATGTAAAGTAACTGTTAGTACAAATGAAATAAATGGAAGGAACCCTGCCTTTGTACAGGTAAACCTCGAAGTCTAGGATTGATGACTACATCTTTCCAACCAGTCTGATGTCCTCTAAACAATACAATCATTCCTTGAATCTCACATAGTAGGTGAATGATACTTTCTTCAAAGTTATTTTATTATAATTTCAGTATAGTTCACATACACTCTCCATTAGTTTCAGATGTTATTTTCTTTGAAGTTTAAGTATATTTTCACAAATAAAAACTTTGGGGTTGGTTTCCTCAATAACAATTCAAAGTAGAACCTGATAGATGCTTTTATCTAGTATAAATGTTTTATGGAAAGAATAGTTTGTGCATTATATTTCTACACATAACATCACAATTATGAAAAAAATCAAAACATCTAACTAATTAAATATTTAAGGTTATTCTATAACATTCTCAGTCTTTGACAAATCAATGATAACAAAATAAAATACATAGGAAAATTTAACCACAATGATATTTCTGGTATTAAAAATAGGTCTCTCGGGGCGCCTGGGTATCACAGCCATCTAAGCGCCCAACTCTTGATTTCAGCTCAGGTTGTGATCTCAGGATCACAGGATAGAACATTGGGCTCTGTGCTTAGTATGGAGTCTGCTTGTCCCTCTCTACCTGCTCCCTCCCCTTCTTGCACCCTATCTCTAAAATTAATTAACTAATTAATTAAATCCTTACAAATAAATGAATAAATCTCTTATGATCCAATAAAGGAAACCAGGATTTCCACACCAATCTCTTCAGGATTTGTTGGTCATAACTAGTCTCTGAGAATAAGATCCACTTGTGAGAAGATGGTAATTCATGCCTGTAGTCCTACCAAATGAAGAACTGATGCAGAAATGTGGAGTATAACCAGAATGGAGGGAGCTATTAGGCTTCAGTCTGTGTAGCTGGAAATCCATTCTCCAGCTCTGTACATATTGTCTCCTTCTAATTTCATATATGCAATTCTTAAGTTTCCCTGTTATTTTTATAAAGAAAATTTGTATGTATAATAAAAACACATGGGGTGTCTAGGTGGCTCAGTCATTAAGCGTCTGCCTTTGGATCAGGTCATGAACCTGGGGTCCTCGAATTGAGCTCCGTATGGGGCTCCCTGCTCAGCAAGAAGCCTGCTTCTCCCTCTCTTTCTGTCCCTGCTTGTGTTCCTGCTCTTTCTCATTCTCTTTCTGTCAAATAAATAAATGAAATCTTGAAAAAATAAATCTCTTTAAAAAAATTTAAAAAGAAAAATAAAAAAATAAAACCATACACTGATTAAAATTTATGGAACCTGTTATAGAGGCATGTGCACAGCAGATGTTTATTAAGTGGAATAAATGAATAATTATTGGAGCAAAGGCCAGTCTGAGCTAATACAGATTCAGAACCATGGAGTCTTTAGAAATTCCGGGTTTGGATCTTTTTTTATTTTTTTTTTTCAGTTTTAACTTGATGTTTACCAATTAAACTCAAAATACATAAAGTTGTGCCTGGTAGCTATCCATAGAGTGATTCTATAATTACTAAATGAGAAAAAGTTCAACTTAGCACATCAATTGTTTTAAAATAAATTATTATATTTTATTGTCTGAAAACAGTGTGTCCTCTGAAGTTTTATATACTCCCTTTGCAATCTTGTTTGCATTATTAATTTCAGAACTAAATCCAAATGAACATCAGTTTGCCCATATTCTAATTAAGGGAAATTTTAATTAGTTTTTACTATATTTCACTGTTTTCCTTTTATCGAACCAGAGACCTGGGAATATGACTTTGTTGCTTGTGTAACTAAGAGCCTGTAAGACCACAAAGCCTTGTCACAGCTGAGAGGAGGGGGTGATTACTGCTGCACAGTCTGTGAATAGTCTGTGCTGCTGTGGGTAGTTTGTATAGAATATATCTATTGCTTGAGAAACTATTTATGAAGTACTATTCTGTGTGCACTCTTTTCCAATTTTCCCCCAAATCTCTTTTCTTCTTCCTTTGCCATATCCTTGTCTCTAATGTTTTAGTAGCATATGTTCCCAGTCGGGACATAGGAAAGTGACGAAAGGATTCTTCTTGCTTTGCCATTAAGTAAAACAAAGTTGCTATGCAAATCTCTCCAGGTTAAAAAAAGTTTAAAAACTTAACTGAAGGGGTACAGAGTGCCAGTCAATCTAAGGAATGGGGAGACATAAGTGTAACAAAACAGACTCTAGAAGCACTTAAAAGGCTAAAAAAAAAAAAAAAAATCAAGACTTTAATCATTAAGTTCCTGAAGCCAGAGCATTTTAACAGTGGAGGAGTAGTAAGTTATCAATTTCAAGAAGCTCAAATAATTTTTCCCATTGATTTAAGTAGGGAAACCAAGGTGACTCATTTAAAAAGCTAAAGAAAAATCTTTACATAAATTCTGTGCAAACTGTGGTGACTGATCCCAGACTCCTAAATAGGAGTAAAAAAAAAAAAAAAAAAAAGGCCACAAATGAATGATTAAAATGTCATTGCTCTCATTTTTAAAATACACTGAAATTTTTAAAAATAACAAACTCTCAAATCTGAATTTCAGATTTAAATAGTATTAACTATACCCCATGCCTCCTGACTTCCTGAATGTGTTTTCTTCATTTTTCTACATCCAACATAAAAAATCCAATGCAGAGCCTGCAAAGTTCAGAGGAAAATAAAGTGTGACTCAAGAAGAAAATACTCCATTAAGGAATGGCTAAACTCTAAAGGCAATAGACAGACATTCCTAAACAAGAAATAATATTCCTGTGTCCTTCTTCAGAAAACAAAGGAGAGAGAGAAATCTTTTTATCAAAACCCAGACAATTGATGACCAATAAAATACATAAGTCAGGAGGAGAAAACCTATGACAATATGATACAGTGAATCTACAATCAGGATTAATACAACTCAGAGGAAAAGTGTTAACATTTCTATCTAATGGCAATACACAGATCTTATTAAAATGAAAATGTTATCAACATTCAAGCATGAGGATAGGGTAGGTGGGAATCAACATTCCAGGAATAATTTGTTTATCTTTCACAGCAAGGGAAAAATAATACTTTGTAAATTTGAAACATGGTGTTTAAAAAAGAAGACTACAATGTATAAATATGTTCTATAATCTTTTCAATTTGCCTTGGAGGAATATCCAAGTAATCTATTAAAATGAAGAAAAATTTATTTGACATTCAACAGCTTGATTTCACTTGTGTTGTTTCTTTCTCACAAATTAAAGCAAAACTAAATTTGATGGCTTTATATAAAACAGTTTCTATAGTACGTAATTTTCATTTGAGTATCTGCCTGTCTAGTTCTCTCAGTGTTTCCAATTTGCATAGATGTAGTGTCTGAAAATACATTCAAAGTTGGGTTAATGATAATTATTTCTCAATGGAGGATTTTGAAGTAATTGTTTACTATTTGCATTTTCTGCATTGTTTTAATTCTTAAAATTGAAAATAAATAATAATTATAAAATTGGGGAATCACTACTCTTAAAATATGCATTCTCATCAAAGGTCCATTGAGGATCCAAGAAAAGCCCGCATATTTTTACTTTTTTTCTTACTTTACTTTTTTACTTTTTTATATTTTCCCCGTATCTTGTTTTCTCTTTACCAAAAGGAAAACAAAAACAAACAAACAAACAAAAAACACAAAAAACAGAGGAAGAAGAAAGGAAGGAAGGGGACTGAGAGAGGGAGGTAGGGAAAGGGAAGAGAAAAAAAGAGGGACAGAGGGAAAGGAAAGAAAAAAAGGGGAAAGAAACCTCTACTAGGACTAAAACCATCCTGATAGTAATTCAGAGTAGTAACTCATCTTTCTCTATCTCATTTAATATTTTGTAAAACATTTGCTTTTGGATGAGCTTTCATACTTCCTACACACACACACACACACACACACACACACACACCGCCACACACAGAGTGCAATAAGGTAAATTAATTCATTATAATTTGATGGAAATACCCCATGTAATTTATTTAACTTAAGCAGAGTAATACATAATAAATTCAAAGTAATTTATTACTTTGTAATACTCTGATATAAATTTCTAATACTCTATTCTAAGGAATTAGGGAACATACTTAATCAGGTGTGACATAAGCACATTCTGATATTTTATTTTAATATATTATATTTATGTTTCAAGTTTTTATTTAAATTCTAGTTAGTTAACACATATTGTAGAAATTGGGAGTGTGACACAGAGCAACTGAATGACACATTTTATGTCACATAGGACAACCATCCAAATGACAGGTGGAAAAAAATGAACTGAGAACATGTGTAGCATCTGGATTTTATCTTATATAAATTCAAATTTTTATCTCAACAGATTATTAGAAAAAATGTTATTTTAAAAATGAAGTTTGTAAAATATGCAATGACAGGATATAAAATTGTAGAATGCTAAGTGCAATAAGTCAGAGAAGTACAAATACCATAGGATTTCACTCATATGTGGCATTTAAGAAACAAAACAGGTGAACATAAGGTAAGGGGAAAGAAAAGAGAGGGAGGCAAACCATAAGGGATTCTTAACTACAGTGAGCAAAAACAAACTGAGGGCTGTTGGAGGGGAGGTGGGTGGGAGGAAGGGCTAGATGGGTGATGGTGATGGGTTCTATGGAGGGCACTTGTGATGAATATTGGGTGTTTGGTATCTTCTCTCATACTTCTAGTCTCTTTTGAATATGTTATTTACCTTGGTCTGCTCATTAGGGTGCTCAGATCTAGAAGATAAGTCCAAGCATTTCTCATTTGACCTCCCAAGGAAGCAGGCATGGGGCAGGTTCTAAAGTGAGGAGCTAGAGGAAGCCTTCCTGTCCATTGATCTCAGGGGCCTGTGGCCAAAGGGGTAAGAAGTACTGATTTCCTTAATCATTCAGCCATTTCAAGTCCTCCCAAAAACTGAGGAGAATGGAGACAACTCTTAGGAGCTGTTGTTAAGCATTCTTCATAGAGGTCACAGGACCTGGGATCAAGCACTTCCCTGAAACCAACATTTTAAATTAGGAACATACTGACTTCCAGATGCTAGCCCAGCCCACTGGGAGAAGAGCTCTGTTTCCTGCTAGAACTTAAGCAGCACCTAAGATTTCGTGGTAATCCTAAATCAAAAGGTGGTCATAATATCATAGGCATTCTACAAGAAAATAAATACAGTTCTGTGATACCATTTTAATGGTGCTTATAAACAAATGGTATATTAAATACAAAGTTAACAGAATATAATAGCATTTTAATGTATTATATAAATGCACAAAAATTTCTTTAATCAATATCTAAATTATTTTTAGCTTTCTGAAAGAAAACAATGTTTATTTGAATAAAACAAAATTCCCTATGTTAGCAATAATGACACAGCATCTATAATAAATATTATACCAATCAAAATTGTATGTGGATAATTCCTTCTATATATGGAAAAAATTATTTAGACCATGGTGTGCAGAGACCATGCTTGGTCCTCATCTCAGCTCATCATCTATATCTCCTCCTGCTCATCATTAGATGCTTTTGTTTACCTCATACTATACTTCTCTTGCTGTACAGATTTGCTTCTCCATTTGTTTTTATGATTCATTGACCTCAACCGCCTTTCCTTTTTTTTCCCCCCCCACTTTGGGTTAAAGTACATCTCTGAGCTTACAGGAGAGTTTACTTTTCATCCTGAAAGGGCAGGGCCATGAGGTGTGTCTAGCTATCCCTTTGTGTGACTGGGATATTTATATAAGAATAGAAAGTATGTACAATAAAAATGATAGAAGAACAAAAATAAGCTTTAAAGGTTTACTAAAAGAGGAGCAGCATCCTTTCCTGGAACAGCTGCTCTCCCTGTCCTTGTCCCTCAAGTACATCTTTTATTCCCAGAATATCACACCTGTCCTCATTCGACCAACTTTCCTTATCATCTGTAAATCCTTCAAATATTCATTTCAAACCAATCTACCCAACACACCTTCTCCTTTGCCACACCTCTATACATCCAGCTTCTAGAGGACTGCTCAGCTGCTCAGTCTATTTGGAAGGTAATAACATACATTTTGTCCTAATCATAAAGGTATGAAGCCTCAGGAAACCAAAAGCTAAAGAAGACAACAGTACAGGAAGTACTGGAAATCCCACAGGACATTTCAGATTCAAGACTTCCTCAGAACTTCCCAAGCTCTGCTCCTGGACTTGCCCAGGCCACTTCACGTTCAGTCAATTGGCTCTTACGTAGTCTGGATTGTCCATGGGTTTCTTCTGTTTCTCTTTCTCTTCACCATTGCCCTGATTTCTGTTTCCTCTCTCTTACACATTTATTTTTCATAGACCGCATTCTTCCTGCTGACAGAGACTTTTTTTTTTTTTTAATCTAAGAAGAGCTACCTTTAGTCATATAGAATTCCCCCTTCCCAGCAGTGCTCACATCCCAGAGTGGTTAAGAGCAGAGAGAGGGGGACCTGGATATTGTGGGCTTGACTCTCCAAACTGCCATTATCTTTTTGTATTCACCAAGTTACCTAAATACTCTGTTTTTCAGCTTCCTCGTATTTAAAGAAGTGATAACAAAGATACTTCGCAGTATGTTTTTGAGCATTAAGTAAACCACACATATTCACATGTGGACTAGTTCCCAGCAAATGACAGTGTCAAGTGCTATCATTATTACCACTAAGAAGGCATATACCTGAAAACAACCCTTCACTTTCTAGGATCACCTATGTCTTTGAAACTAAATAAAACAAACAACAGAGAAATTCTCAATTTTATGAACATAACCCAACGTCAGGAACCAGAAAGGAAAAAACAAAGTAGTCATAATTTAAAGGCACCTTTTCAAGGTTTTGCCACAGGAGCCAAGTGAAAACCAAAAATTCTAGGACAATCAATCCAGCACATATGGGAACTGTCTTCAAACACCAGCTTTGTTGTGCAAAGACTCTTTTCTCCTAAATGCTCAGGTATTTGATACATAGCTTTTGGATTGCAATGTAATTTGTCTTGTTCCCAATCATCTCTGCAAATATTATCATTTTTCTATTTCTGCAGTAAAAGAAAAGCTTTGAAAACTACTTGCTTCATTTGTGGTATAATAATAGCTCTCACATAAATAAACAAGTTACTTTTATTTCATTATTTTTTGAGTAGTTATTTTTATTCTCACAAATTTAGACTCTATCTTGGTAATGTGTCATGGACAAATAAAAATGTTTCTTGCAATCTAAAAATGAAAAATAACATTTTTTCTGAGTCTGGCTGTGTTTATTGGCAAAGGAGAGTTACAACAAAATGCTTTGGCAAGATTTTGTCAATCCATGCTGCTAGAATATGTCACACTGGAGAACAATAGCAGCATGCAGGAAAAAAAAAAACCCATGAATTAAATAATTTTTCTTCTAAATAGGTTTGAGAGTAAGACATTTTGCCAAATATTTTAATTGCACCCTGAAATTAAAACACAAATCCAAATTCCAAACCCCATAAGCACTTCTCCATATTTGTATAAACTGTGTTGCATTGCATTGAAGTTTCTTATTATAGGAGATATTTAACCTCATACAGTTTGCCACAACTGGACAGCTGGGCCTGAAACAGAGCATCATCAACTTGGTAACATTTTGCAACACAGTAAATGTTTTTTTTAATTAATGAGAGCTATAGTGGATCAGGCAGATGCTGAGACCTATTTGCTCCACAGACATATTTCTAGAACTATGCATCATTAGTCAACTCTACCTGTTTGGATACTCAAATACCACACATGAGCATGATTTGTGAACCTGCATCCCCCCAATTCATCCAGCATATGCTAATTGACTAGCTCAATGAAATAATTATTCCCTACTTCAGGGTTAATAAAGAAAGAGAAAGGATTGACATTAACTGATTAACGTGAAGTTCTAAAGAGATAAACATGGTTTGAAACACATGTGTATGTATATGGTTGTAGGTTTCATATGAGAAAATATTATGTAAGAAGAGTTTTTCATAGATTTCTAAGTCAAGTACAGAGCTATATAGGAATATCTATATATTTTTCTATTTATGTAGATAGATCTGACATATACTAGCTTTAATGGCATTTTGGATAAAAACTGCAGTACTGTTCGATAAACTCATTAGTGCATATTTTTCATAAGAGTAATACATTAACTAGTTTGTGGTATGTAAATGAACAATACTTTTAGAAAACTAAGATGAGTGGGGTGCCTGGGTGGCTCAGTGGGTTAAAGCCTCTGCCTTCGGCTCAGGTCATGATTCCAGGACCCTGGGATCGAGCCCCACATCGGGCTCTCTGCTCAGCGGGGAGCCTGCTTCCCCTTCTCTCTCTCTGCCTGCCTCTCTGCTACTTGTGATCTCTATCTGATAAATAAATAAAATCTTAAAAAAATAAAAAAGAACTGGCCAAGACCAATAACTATCTTTGTCAAATTATTCAATGTATGTTACCTGGAGAGATTGTTGTCTGTAAAAAAATACTTCAATAAGTATACTTAAAAATAAATTAAAAAAATTAAAAAGTACTTCAATAAGTATACTTCAATTCAATTATTTTTTGATTTTTAAAAATTTTTATTTTATTGTGGTACCTCATTCATGCTGGTTTTTCTCATTTTAGAATATTGAATCATATCATCAACTCTCCTAATTAGGGCATTTTGAACTTTACCATATATATGTGAGGATTTCAATTAAAAACATTTATGCTATAATGAATTTTTTATGTGATAGTATTTTTGTCTATCTGTATTTTAAAATAGGTATTTGAGATCTTTTTGTTATGAACACATGATATAGTCTTTTATACAAAAAGCACTGACGAATGAATGGGTCAGCTTTGTGGATTAAGTTCTTCTGGCAAACAGCATAAAACCCGTTGAAAGCAATGTCAGGTGGGAGTAAGTGGGAGACTGGGATTGATCTGGAAATCATTTCAGTAAATTGTCTTTTAAACAGGATTCAAAAGGTTCACTAGCACAAGGCTCCTGGTTAAATTGGAATAATTAGAAAACCATACATATTTCCAATTGGGAATAATAATCAAGTTTTGCCTATTACAGGTATTTAGGAAATAATCAAATTTAATAGTGATAAAAATAATTATTTAGTACTTAGTAATTGTTAGTCAATACTCTTTTCATTATTTATTTTAGTGAGAAAGAGAGAGCATGAATGAGAGGGACAGAAAGGGAGGGAAAGAGAATCTCAAACAGACTCTGTACTGGGTGCACAGTCCTACATGGGGCTTGATCTCATGACCCTGACATCATGACTCTGAAATCACGACCTGAGCTGAAACCAAGAGGCTTAATCCACTGTGCCACCCAGGTGCCCCACCACTACTCTGTTTGTAAAGGTATCAACATTTGCAATTCCGTAAAATAGATCTAATTGTATTTCCCATTTTACGGTCGAAAACTATGAGGAACAGAGAGGTTAGGCAATTTGGCCAAGGCTCAATGGTTACTTACTAGGGGAATGGGGATTTGGACCCTATCAGTTCAGCTACCAGTTCTCAGTCACTTGCCCTCACTGCTCCTTGCACTGTAGAGAAACAATCAAGGATTTTGATCCAATGACTGTTAATTATCAGCAGAGCAGAACAGTTCAGAAATACTTTTCTTAACTAGATTTTAGTTTGCATAATATACAAGTGAATATATCATCATTAGTATCAGAAAGGATAAGAAAGCTTGAATGTAATGAGCTATATGAAGAGCTATTTGTAAAGTATTTGTTTTGTTATAATTATTTTTAATAACAAAAAAGAAGGAAAAGATATCTCACCATCCCCTTAGGGCATGAGTGCACATCCCCATGCACCTGCATAAGCATGCGTGTGCATACACACACACACACACACACACACACACACACACTGCTCTATGGGAAACTTGCTATTTAAACAATTCATCCTATTTTCTTACTTAAATTTTCTTTTAGCCTTCCTCCATGGCATTCAATATTGTTATTCAAAAAAGTCAGTGGCTATATAATTCTCCATAAGTACTATTTATTTAAACATCATCATCTTGTAGAAAATTTTACAGTGATTAAAAACATTGTAGGGGCGCCTGGGTGGCTCAGTGGGTTAAGCCGCTGCCTTTGGCTCAGGTCATGATCTCAGGGTCCTGGGATCGAGTTCCGAATCGGGCTCTCTGCTCAGCAGGGAGCCTGCTTCCTCCTCTCTCTCTCTCTCTCTGCCTGCCTCTCTGCCTACTTGTGATCTCTCTCTGTCAAATAAATAAATAAAATCTTAAAAAAAAAAAACATTGTAAATGTTTTTACATTTACATTATAAATAAATCTTTGTCCATATTTCTTATGGAGTCCTTAAAATATATTTCTAGATGAAAACTTACTACAGAAAGTGATATAAAATTGTGTGTGATCCTTGGTATGTATCATAAAATTGCCTCCAAAAAAGGATGCATAAATTTACACAAGTGTATGAAAGCTCCTATCACCACTAATAATACGTTTCAAAAATGTTTTGCTAATTTAGAAGGCCAAAAAAATCCAATCAATGTTTTAATTCACATTTCTTTCATTCCTACTGAGGGTGAACATATTTTCCCATGTCCTTAGCTACTCGTTTTCTGTAAGAATCAATTTGCACCCTTTTATTTGTAATGCCAAATTGATTTGAACTTTTCAAAATGCCAGTGTTAACTTTTTGTTTCAGGTACTGTATTTTTTTCCTGTGGGTTGTTTTTGCATTTTATTTATAATTAGAATACCTTTTATCATAAAAGTAATAAATTTACCTTGTACAATCTGTCAAGTATCACTAGGTCATATAAGGATAAAAATGAAAGTACCTCTTTTTCAAACCAGTATCAGTTTAGTCTATCCATACACAGATTCTTTCTTTTTTCTTTTCACCACTCCTTTTGACTACCCTCTGCCTTATCTAACTCACCTCTGCCCTCACGTCACATCTCTCTCCTCCTGTCTCTTCCTTTTTAAACTTACCTCTCTCTCTCCCTCACTGCCTTCCTCTCCCCAGATCTGTTCCCTCTCTCCTCTCTTTTTGGGAGAACATCTATATATTCACAAGCACATAGAAAATGAGATCATTGGTGCTTAAACACTAATTAACTCTTCCACCACCCTCTTTTTCCCCACTTAACAATGGGCATTGTTTAATGTCAAGATATATCACCTAATTTACTTTAGAAGTTGAGTGGTATATCACGGAATAGAAGTATCATAAACTTTGTAGCCAGGGTCATAATTATGGACACTTGAACTGTTTCTATCTTATAGCTTTTATAAACCAATGCTTTTATAATTTTGCTAAAAATGAATTATCTAACATTTATCTTTGTGTGTTTCCATTATTATTTTGTCCTGATTCTTAGGTAGAAAATTAAAGTTTTATGTAGCAAAGTTTGATTTCACAGATATTTGTTAAAATCAATACTTGGAAATCCTTGTACCTAAATTTTTGTACATTTGCTGAAGCATATTATAAATTTTGAGGTGCAAAAGTCTTAAAATTTATACAGTTAAATTTTTCTTTCATTTGTGATTATTTTATAAGAACAAAAAATTTTCTTTATAGCTTGGTCTTAGAACATTTATTTCAATGAAAATAAAATTTTAAAATATAGACGAAAATAAGCCTTAAGAAAGAGGAAAAGGTCAATTAGTGCCCATTTTCCTCAATGATATTTTGAAAAAAGCTAAAATTGATTCAAAACCACAGTTCATCCAATTTAAACACTGGATGTTTAATTCAGCATTAAAATAGAAAAAAATATTTATATATTTTTATTCTTTTTTTAAGCGATTTTAAACTTCTTTCAGATGGAAATAAAATGTTCAGTTTTGGAAATTAAAAAAACGCATACAGGGGGGCGCCTGGGTGGCTCAGTGGGTTGGGCTACTGCCTTCCACTCGGGTCATGATCTCAGGGTCCTGGGATTGAGTCCCGCATCGGGCTCTCTGCTCAGCAAGGGGTCTGCTTTCCTTCCTCTCTCTCTGCCTGCCTCTCTGCCTACTTGTAATCTCTCTCTCTCTGTCAAATAAATAAATAAATAATCTTAAAAAAAAACACATACAAAGAAAAATATTAATTTCACCCTTAATCATGACACTCAGGTAATCTTGCTGGTATCTGTTTATCTCCTTCCAGATATCTTCTTTACACATACAAACATATGCAAATAAACTATCCACATACACACATTATACATATATAATTTATTGCATACACCAACATTATACTATACTTATTATATTGCATTTTGAGGGTCTTACTCTTTTTTAAAAAAATATATTTAAGATCATTAAAATATTTAATAGAAAAGTCAAGATATTGTTTTGGGTCATCAATTGAAAAAATTGTCTGTTTAGTCTAAGCACAAAATGTTCAAAACATCCCTGTTGCTATTTTTGTGTGTTTGCTAACTGCATTCAAATTCCTGAAAATGAGAAAGTTCACTTAGGTTCTCCAATCTGAGCACTGGGACTATGACAGTGACATGACTTAAGCTACTTGGACTTCAGGATATTGAAAATGGGGTTAAATTTTCTAAGACAACTGATATTATTATGATGTCACATAATATTAAACCCCAAAACATATTTACATCCGAATGAGGAAATACTGTAAAAGCAGAGAAGACATATGTTTAAGACAAATGAAAATAACCAAGAGAACTGATCATCAGGTTGTTGTGATGTATTTTATTTATATGAGCAAAGAAATCCTGATTTTGTAGGTCTAAAGAATCTGTCTCTTCAAAGACTACAGTTGGCAGAGGTGTGAAAAGTATCAACATGATATCTGTTCTGTAACTTAAAAATTCCAAATGATTCTGGAAAATAGAAAACTAAAAAGCCTCATCCCAATGACACTGGCCATTGGAGTTAGACTCAAGGTGATAGGAAAAGTGCAGGGGAACCTAGAATAGTTGAAGTAGGAAGACCTTCAGTGTCAATAAAGGAAGAGTGAAATTCAGCAAAGCCAAGAACACACATATTTGAAATATCACAATTCAAGAGATAGCAGAGCACATCTATGAATACCGCATTCTCTACAAAGCACTTCTTCAATATAGCAACAAAGACATTGACAGTCAAACATTCAGGAAGACAACCATATAATTTTATCAATTGTTGGATTTAAGCTAAGCACTGAGAAGTACATCATATAATCCTGAATGACACACGGTGGCATCTCATGACAGGTTAAAAGTCACCATATGCAAAACAATTATCTTTTATCATCTTAGAGGCAGAATCCAAAGAATCCTGTAAAATTTGAAGCTAGCAATGAATGGGAATGATGAACAAGCAAGAAAAAAGTATTGATGGTATCAGTAAGTAGTGATATTAATGAAGCTAAGCCAATTTTGCTTTAAGAGTCCTGGGGAAATTAAGTTATGAGTTTGCAGTAGGAAGCCTATGGTGAAGATCAAAACAGAACTAAGGAGGGTAATAGGCAAACAATTCTGATATTTTGAACTCTGGAGCAGAATGAGATCTGGAGTGTCTTACGGGTATGGTAGCTTATCCATATGATTTTTAAAGAAGAGGCTTGCATGGTACATGGTGATTCTACACGGAGTTCTTTAATTCTAATCTCCTTCAGCTCTGCGTGTGGTCTGGGAAAGGGCTAGGAGGAAAGCTGCTCTTTAACTGAAAATTTCCTGAAGCCTCAGGAACAATATGTGATGTGAGGTGTATCAGAGGACACTTATGTGAAGCACTTACTTAAAACTGACTGAAGCTAAAATAATTTGTGATGATATATTATTCTGTTATCAAGTCGTTCACCATGATAATTTGTTTTCAATTAGTATTTTAGAGTGTTTTTGAGGGTGGTTTACTTTGATTTCAAACAGAAGAACAAGTACGCCATGTTTTCTAATTACCCTATGAGATACTAAATCATGTTAAAAATTACATATAATGAACATTAATGTGTTTTTTAAGATTATTTATTTATTTATTTGACAGAGATCATAAGCAGACACATAAGCAGGCAGAGAGAGAGGGAGAAGCAGGCTCCCGCTGAGCAGAGAGCCTGTTGTGGGGCTCGATCCCATGACCCTGAGATCATGACCTGACCTGAAGGCAGAGCCTTAACCCACTGAGCCACCCAGGCACCCCGAACATTAATGTTTAAGTCAGATGAACATTTTAGTAATCTTAATTTATATTTCATCTACTGTATGTTCCATTTTATGTATATATGATGAAAACAAAGTCAACAGTCAAGAAAAAAAAGAATTAGTTTTTAATTTCTGTTTC
Source organism: Mustela nigripes (assembly GCF_022355385.1). NCBI lineage: Eukaryota > Metazoa > Chordata > Mammalia > Carnivora > Mustelidae > Mustela > Mustela nigripes. The sequence continues at coordinate 39,088,891 of NC_081565.1, read as the reverse complement.
ACTTTGAGGTTTGGAAATATAACATAGAAACCATTCTAGCATAAAAAACAATATGTAAATATTCTGTATCATCGTTGAAATTGACTTTTGAAACCATGACTAATATACTATACTTCCCTTACCATTTCATTCTAAATATATTGGGTAATATAGAAATGCTTCCTTTCTGGGTTATTTTCATTTCTCATCACTTGGGTATTTATACTACATTTGATTTGATTTCCCTTCTCTCTGCTAAATAAACTAATGCTTCTTCTAGTACTGTTCTGGATTCAGAACTTAATTAAAATTTTTTTTTAAATCTTAATCATCATGGTTTGCTTAAGAGTATCTTTTGGGGGTACCTGGTGGTTCAATCAGTAGAGCACAGAACTCTTAATCTTGGGGTCATGAGTTCAAGCTTCATGTAGGGTGCAGAGATCACTTAAATAAGTAAAACTTTAAAAAAAAAGTGCATCTTCTAAATTTGGGTTATTTTCCTAATAGGTCTTTCCCTTCTTCCCTTGGGCTGATGAACTTTTCCTCTGTGAATAAATTCTGAGGACTGTCAAATTACAAACTACCTTCTAAGTCCTTCTTTTTACTATGTAAGGATGTCATGGTCACCAGGTTTTGTTTTTTGAAATTCCTACCATGTGAAAGTAAATCATATGGAAAATAAAACGAGTGTGTGTGTGTGTGTGTGTGTGTGTGTGTGTAGTCACAAATCTTAATGTTGATCCAGTAATCATAATTCTTGGAAATTATCCTATGAGAAGTTTTCAAAATATGTATATGATATTCATTATAGCATTATTTACAATAGTGGAAATGGGAAGTAACACATAACATAAATAAGTCAGGCACTTAGCCCAATATGGGAAATTGATTAAGTAGTTTTTGGTTATTTATTTAAAATATTATGAAGTTTCCTGTTTCTGTTAAGATGGTGAACTGACAAGGGCACTGGATTCTCACCATTATTAAACATGAAAATTATAGAGACAAACATAGGATAATAGAATTAATAACAATACTCTAATCCATCACAGTAGCTCAAGCGGTCTGTTAACCATTCCACTGGTTTCTCCTTAGCCCAGCGAACTCCTTTCATGTTCGGCAGGCTTGATTCTCTACCCACCCACATCCCAAGATTCAGCATATGCCTGAAGGAAGAGATGAGCCACTGATATCTGGTTTTCTGGAAAATTCTGATACTTCTCTGGAATTTAATTTAGTTTGTTTTTTTTTTTAATCTCTAGCTCTTTGTTGGCTTTAAAAACATATGACTCTTAATGTATCCAGTTCTTATCCAATGTTTACAACACAAATAATTCTTTGGGAATTCTGTATTCTAATAGGAAGGAAAGTATCTGGAGACAAAAGATCTCATTCATTATAGTAGTGACAACTGCTGATGTTTTCTGAATACTGTTATGTGTCCAGTTCTATAATAATCACTTTATACACAGTAGCCAATTAATGCTTAAAAACAGGTAGTTCTCCCCGCTTAAATGAAGAAATGAGACAATAGAGCTTAGTAACTGCATAAATATCGCGCATCTAGAAAGCTGTGACACAACTGAGTTTGAACCCAGACAGAATTTGCTCCAAAGATGATACATGATATTGATTTTGCCCAATATAGACAACATATAATTCAGTGTTATCAGCCTGGAACCTATCAGAAATCTTATGGACAGAATCAACAGAGGCCTAGGGAGTTACAGCTGTTGCCAGTATTCATATAGACACACCCAAGATGGAAGAACCATCTGCCTTAAGCTATTGAAGATGCTGAAAGCATTCTTAGTGTGCTGACCAGCATTATATTCATGGAATCAGAAAATGGCAAAAATCACCCTTACATGCTACATTCTTTCAGCCCCTGCATCTAGAAAGGATAGGGATAGGCACAGGTATACAAAAGCTATTGAAAATTAACAATTGATTTTAGGCACTCTATAGATGATTGTTAATTTGGGAGCATTAATTAGGTATACTGATTTTCATTTTAGAGATAGGTATGAGAATAGTAGAAAAAAAAAATTCCACTAGACCTGAAGAGTGTTGCAGCAATTGAGAAACAGATAAAAGTCTGATAAAATTGCAGAAGATACAAGCATCTCTTTGGGTAAAAAGGATCTAATCCAAACAAAAGTGTTGTCAGCACGTGAAACAATGTAATAATATGAATAAGAGGCATTGTTTAAAAAAAAAAAAAAAAAGTATCCCAAGAGGAATAAAAGTCCTAAAAGGAAAATAGAAGTTAAAATATTTTTTTCTGAGGGGTTCCTGGGTGTCTCAGTTGGTTAAGCATCTGCCTTCAGCTCAGGTCATGGTCCTGGGCTCTTGAGACTGAGCCCCCCCACAAGCTGCCCTCTCAGCCAAGAGCCTGCTTCTCCCTCTCCTTCTGCCCCTCTCCCCCACTCTTGCTCTCTCTCTCTTGTTTTCTTCCTCAAATAAATAAGTAAAATCTTAAGAAAAATAAAATATCTTTCTCTGAATCAATACTTTACAGTGGGAGAATGATAATTCTTTAAATTGACATTCAGATTTTCAAACTAAAATGTAGATCTTTATCTATCTGGCATTCATTTTATCTTCTCTGAGCCAAAACTCATAAAGATAAATGAAGTATATGTCAGAGATTGAAATGATCATTTTGGCAATGTCCACGACATCCTGAAGCTCCAGGAAAACTATGTTTTAGTTGTCTTTCTCACGTTGGCATAAATTCTCAAGGGTGGCAAGGGGATATTCCTTCAACAGTTGAAGAAGTTTCCCTTTAATCTAAAATAATTTCCACATTCTTAGCTTTCTGTATGCTGATTTAAATGCCATTACAATTTAAAATTCTTGTTTCTTGTCATAAGCCAACTCCAAGTCAAGTCTTTTAAAATTTTCTGTTAATGTTTAATTAGTTGCTATGATGGAACAATATATAAACATTAGACATTAAAAATTATACTTAAGATTAGATGAATTCACCAGGATGTCACTAAATTCTCCCTTATTCATTTATTATATTCCTCTATCTCCGTTTTAGTCATCCTAAAATCTTTCCAGATGTGTCCCCACATCCACATTCCTGTCAGTCGATACACATCAGGTGTATTTAATCAACTCTTGGAGTGAGTAAACTATTCATTAATTAGTAAGGACTGTACTACTTACTCCCTTATCATCAAAATATGCTATAAAGAGATTCTAGTTACTGGTCTGGAGGCAAAGATTAAAGGTGCTGCCATATCTTGTGGAAGGCAAGCATCAGTCTGGGAGCTTTTGGTCTCAGGTGAGGTTCTAGTGGACTCTAAGCCAGGGGTGCTCATCTCACCTACATAGAGGAAGAAACCGTACCTTGTGGCTGCAAAGTCTGGGAGAAACTGGGGTTTAAAGATCTTCGGATTTTTTCTATCAAAATATCTATATTCCAAGTCATATTTTTTCTCCATTTGGGGCCCAGAATTTGATCCAGAAGCCTGACAGAGGCCTGCCTTGGTCTCTGAGAAATCTGTACTCCCCTTACAACTATAACCAGCCAGAATTTCACCAGACACCCCTGTATCTGCAAAAATAAAGTCCCCTTCATACACTGCCATGGGGGTTTTCCAGTTTTCCGAGGATCTGTGAATTAACAGCTGCCTAGCATGGGGCTGCCATTCTCTTTCCTTCCCTTCTCTCTTTCTCTCTCTCTTTCTCTTTCTTGGCTTCTAAGGCTGCTAACCAAAGCCAGACAATACCACAATCCTTAAAAATACGATTGCCACATAATGTTTAAATGCCACGACCATTGCAGAAGCCAGTTTCAAACTTCACCACAGAGAACTCCCATCTACTACAAGCAATTCTTAGTAACATGTTTCACAACCTGGTTGAGACTTTTGATACCGCCCCAAGTCAGGGATGGTCACGCTCCCATTATATCAGCAACAGAGTCTTTATCACCAACAACAAAAGATCCAGATCCAGAATCCCATATGGGGCCTGTGCTTCCTGTGGCCCTTCTCCCCACTCTCTGAACCCCCTCAGGCTCTCCCCCAAAAGGTAAAATTTTAAGTCAGTGGTGACTAAAACTGTGACTTGAAAGAAGGAAGGCAATATCACAGTGTGTTAGGGAGTGGGTGGGGGTGGGACCTGATGGCACGAAGAACAATGTTAAGAGAATGTAGACTGCACCCAGAATATTCTAAGCCTGAGACTCCAAAAAAGGATATTTTCCCACTAGCTCTCATATCTCACTCATCAAATCTTACTCTTCATAATTTCAGGTTTGTGAATGTGTCAAAGTGAGATGATGGATTTCCATTATTATCACAGCAGCAAAAGCCCAGAAAGTCTCCCGAAGGAGGATGGAGTCCTGCTGAAGTGACATGATGTCAGTTCCCACCTGCAGAAACCTGGCTGCTGCCATTGGTGGCCAAAGCAAGCAAGCAAACAAACAAAACAAAACAAAACATACACAAACTGCTCAGGAGTCCTGAGGCGGCAGAACGGGAGGTACTTATTTTCTGCTCCATGACTCCACTAAGAGATTCAGGGACTGAATTGTAATAACCTCACCTGCTTTGTCATCTATAACCTTAACCCTTTTCATTTTCAATTAATTGTTATGCAGCAGCATCAATTCCCTCTATGAGTTTGTAACCAGATTCCTCAGACCTGCTAATGGCAGGAAACTGTCCTACCCTATGGGATCAGAAAACTGTGACTCCTTTAGAAGATCCAGACCCTGCACAGCCCTTTCAAATTTCAGCGTTGCAGCATTTTTCTTACTGTGGCCACTTCCTCACTCGCCAGTTTTGACCCTGAGTGTAGTTTCTCTCCATGGCCTTGGATTTCATCTTGCGTCCTGGAATCACCTCATTCACTCACAAACTAGGGCCCACAGAGGATTTTCTCATGACTTTGGGTATGTCTAATCTAACCGACGGCATCAACCTGCAGTTATAGGACACAGAAGTAAATGCTCTCAGAGGCAAAGGCACAAACACCTCAAGTCTAATTTTCAGGTAACTGGAATGTTTTCCCCGTTAATGGTATTATTTTTTATAGTCTCTCAGCTTTCCTTTGGTTATCCCCTGACAATTCAGTGTTTGTGTCATTTCTAGGAATTCATGCTCGGTAGTGGCCACCTTAAAACTGTAAATCCTACACCTGAAACTACTACTACATGGTATGTTAACTAACCAGAATTTAAATAAGAACTTGGGGAAAAAGATATTCATTTTAAGTCATACTGACCACTCACCTCCATTTTCCTAATAATGATAATTAACCTGTTACTCCTGCTTCCTTAATTAAAAAATAAACAAACACCTCCTATTTTCTAGGTACTCTATCAAGTGCTAGAACTAATAATATGTTATCCCCATCTCTTCCTTGGAGAATATTATTATTGCATTAGAAGAAAAACATTATTCAAAATGAAGTCATAATGTGGAAAAGAATATAGAGTGTGATGTTACTAGGCTTAAAAAATGTCAAATTCTACAATTAGCATGGCATGTAATGATTTAAAAATCTATATGAGCATTTTTTTTTTAAATGAAGAATAGTCCTTCACAAAAACAAAATCATTTGTACTGTATTTTAAGGAAACAGATGGAAGAAAAACTATTTCTTTATACCAAGTGTCTGGTATTGTTCTGGATGTTTGTCGTACACTATAATACTTCATTTTTACAAAAGAATATCAAACTGTCAAAAGAAGTATATTATGCATCCTGTATTATAGATGAGGAAACAGAAATTGATATCAGATAACCAAATTATTTTAGGCCACACAACTACGATGTGGCATCTCAGATTTTTCTTTTTACAATTAAATAATTACGAAACAATATGCTAGTTTTCTGATTTTTTACTTTTTACTGTCAATTATTAGAAATCTTAACTACAATTATATTCTATAACTATTTTTACTACTCCCATCAGTACGTTTTGGTTTGCTTCTCTTGTTCTCTATCATTGTCATTGATTCTATTATTATTACTATTACTACCTCTATGAACACTCCCACGACCACAAAATAAGCAACCTCAGCTATCTATTGAGCACTTTATGAATTTCAGACATATGGTAAGTGTTTTCATCCCTCCCATAATTCACATGATACTGTTGTACAAAGTATGTATTAGTACACATGAGTTAAATGGACCTATGTTTGAATCCCAGTTTTGTATCATATAGTTATTGTTTTATCTTTGTAAGTTATTACTTGAAAATAATTTATATTATATAAGGAAATTTGCTTATGAAAATGCCTGTAATTTCATCACTCAGAAATATTAATGTTAACATTCTCATGCATTTATTCATTTTTTCCTAGTGAGTTAGTTTGTAAAAATGGGATGTTATAAATATATAAAGAAAATTAATGTATTTGTGCATATTTCTGATAATTTCCTCAGGATAAATCTTAGAAGCATAAATAATGGCTCGATGGTTATAAACATATAAGTGATTCCTTTTAATATTTTCACATTGCCTCATGGTATGATTTTAACTAATTTCTTAGTAGTGCTTTTTGAAATTACTCTTGTTTATATTATCATTTTTATATGTTATTTGATTAATCAATAACATGTACTTTGTGGATTTTTTAATTTAGCATATTTTCAGATATTAGTGAGTTTGAAAACATTTTATAATGGTATCTTGAATCTGAAAATTTTGCTTTCATATGTTGTTCACTGTTATTGGTGTGTTATTGTTTTATAGTTTTCAAATCTTATTCTTGACTTGTGAAATAACTAGTATCTTATGAACCTTGACTCTTATATTTCTAATATCTTAAAGATATTTACCCTAATTTGTCCCTTTTATCTCATTTTATTTAAAAGTTTACTATTTCCTTTGTTATAACTTTTCATGTCAAAGTTTTCTTTTCCTTTATGATATCTTACATCATTTTATGTTTATAACCCCTTGCCTTTTACTCTAGATTTATGTTTATATATTCTAGTTCCCATAAGATCTTATTATTGAAAGAACAATTTTTGGAGTCTTTGGATTTAATTTTAATTTGGTACATATTGAGAATTGGAATATAACATTGTTGTTACTTTTAATTATTCTAAAATCACCAGTTTTCCTAAGAATATTCTTTCTTTCTTTCCTACATCTTCCCCATCTCTATAGAGGGTAAATACTCATATACACACCTGGATTTACTTCTAAGATTTCTATTATTCTGTATCCTTTTGCAGGACAACTGATATTTTATAATTATTTATTATATTTTTATCAGTTTAACTATATAATTATGCTATCCCCACTCATACTTTTTTTTCAAAATGTTCCCAGATATTAATATTTAAAATCATCTAAGAAATACTCATGGATGTGGCCATCACCAACTTATTGGAGGTTCCTCCTCCAATTCAATGAGATCTAAGTTCCTATGAGAACAGACCACTGACTAACCCTGTGACCACAAGCAATTTACATAACTTTTCTAATTCTTTTCCATCTGCAGAAGGAAGTAATACTTAGTATTTCTTTCATGGGATTGAATACTGAAGAACACTAAGTGAGATGGGACATGGCAGTACTTCAAACAGTGCTTGGATAATTTGAATTCAATAACTATCACTTCTTGTGTGAGCACAGTGATGAGGAAGAGTATCCAGCCTGCACATGCTAGCAACGCCCTACACCTTTGTCACGACTTTCATTTTACTATCGCCTGCCAACAAATATATGGATGACCCCTGCCAACAAATATGTGATGACCTAGCTTCTCAAAGTCTCAATACTGGCACCATTTAATACCTCACATTTTCACATATATTCATTATTTACTCCTTGCTGATCAGAAGTTCTGCCCTTGGCGATCATCATCTTGGCTGAAACCTTTCCTGAAGTATTTGTCAAATGTTACCCCCGAGACTCCAATCATTTCATATAGCCAGAACCTTCAAGTGTATGTTAGCCCTTTACTCTGACTGTCTACATTTCTTTTTTATGTTTCCTCCAGAGAATTTAATGCTTATGTACACATTGCTTCTTGTTAGTCACTGAATATGTTCACTATTTTGTAACCTCATTATATCTTTGAGAGGAATTAATATTATTTTCTCATCATTGCCTATCATGGAATAGACACATTACTCAATAGATACTAATAAACTGCTAGAAACGAATTCCAGCCCATGAAAGATGATGGAGAGATTGCACTATCTATGACAGATGATGATTGGTACAAAAGTAAGATAACATTTTCCTTTTTTATTATGGTTTGTTGCTATCTCATAATTTCCAAAGACTGTTATAAGACATTAAAATGTTTTAATTTTAAAAATAAACATTATTTATCAACTGTACTTCAATTAAGAAAAAACACATGATCTGAAGGATTGCGGTTTCCATGGGGAAGCAAAGACACAAGGAGCATAAAGTAGAAATGAAGGATTTAATTATAGCTGACTTTCTTAAATTTAAATGATAACTCTCAAAGTTGATTTCTGTTGTGCATCCCTCATTCTGGATGATGTACCAAAACATTATTTGTAATTTTAAAAAGGTTTCAGGCACACAAAGGCATTCCATTGAGGCAATGAAGAAATTAAAATAACTCAAAGAAAGATCCAAGAGAACATGTTAGGTTAAAAAGATCAGCACACTAATATCTTTTTTTTTCACATTAATGGTTTGATATTAGTAACTTAAATACAAGAAAAATAATTATTCACGCCACAAAACAATTTACATTCTTTACTTATGTTCTGCATTAATAGTGTCATGTTTCATCATTATTGCCCTTGACCATGGGTGTGAAATTAGATGAATCTTATTGTGTTTACAAGTGATAAAGAGAGTTATGCCTGCAAATATTATTTTATTAGGAAAAGAATAAAGAAAGAAAGAAAATGAAGTATCTTGTGAAGGTCACTCTTTACACAGATGAATTCATTTGCAAGAACACATATAACAAATCTGTTCCTTTATGTATTAACAAAGTAATTTCATGGTTGAATAAGTTTATGTAATTAGCTATCATGTTTTGGCATAATAGTGCCTTTATCCATAGTTGGTGAGTGATATTTAAACTTAGAATTTGGATAGGTAGCTCTAAGTAATACAGTAGCAAGTGTTTCTTAATAATGGTAAAATATGTGTATAGCACATTGTGGCTTACAAGGCACTTTCAAATGCATTATCTAATGTAATCTTAATGATAATCAAGATAGCTAGTGACTTAGAGTGGGTGTTTTCTTTCTAGTGAACAGGTGTAGAAAATGAACCACAGGAATATCAAGAATATCTTTCTCCAAGTCACTTGCTAGAGAATTAAAACTAAAATATACTTCTCTTTGTTCCTAACTGTACTTTACCAAGTACTTTTCATCTTTAAAAATAAATATTTGATCTGGCAATAGAGCTCTGCCTTCTTTAGTCTCATAACTGGACTGAACCTCTGTCCCCTACCTTTCTAGATCTTTATTCTATCTTATAAACAGTCCAGTGTTTTAAGTCTTATTCAACATAAATGGCCTGTGTTGACTCCATTCAATAATAGTACCTAGTTAAGCTAAAGTTTGATATTTTTAATAGTCTACAGTATATTGGAATTTAAATCTTACACAAAAAGAAAATTTTAATTTTCTGCTTTGACCTTAAATATCTACTTGACTGTGAAAGTATCTTTTGATGTATTTATTTGCAATATATTATTTATTTCTGTATATTACATTTAGAAAATCTCTTCCTTTATATCATAAGAATACGTTTTACAATAAGAAATTTTTCTTTTCTTTTTTTTTTAATTTTTTATTTTTTATAAACATGTATTTTTATCCCCAGGGGTACAGGTCTGTGAATTGCCAGGTTTACACACTTCACAGTGATCCAAAGGGGCACGTGCACCCAACTGTTTATGGAAATTTTTCTAATTGTCACTACAATCTATACTAGTTGATAAAATTTTATCTTGAACTCAAAGTATTAATTAATCAAGAATATATCACTTTTTTTTTTAAAGATTTACTTAATTATTTGACAGACAGAGATCACAAGTAGGGAGAGAGGCAGACAGAGAGAGAGGGAAGCAAGCTCTCCGCTGAGCAGAGAGCCCGATGTGGGGCTCGATCCCAGGAACCTGGGTTCATGACCTGAGCTGAAGGCAGAGGCTTAACCCACTGAGCCACCCAGGTACCCCAAGAATATATTACTTTTTAAATGACAAAATCATTTTCTTTTTTTGGCATCATCTCATTAGACATAAAGGTTAAATTTCTTCCATCATTACCATCAATATTAAAACTCAGATTATATTAAGAACGCTAGAATCTCTATTTGTTAACAAGAAGTGATAAGCAAACCAGACTAATACTTTGCAATGAACTATTAATAAATATAAGCAGCCAAAAACCTAAGATATAAAGCATGTGACAGAACAAATTGTCCAAAAATGAACTGCGTTTAGTTGGGGTTTTGACAAATTATCTTTGAAAATTTTTCCAACTAAAAAATTAGATTTGCCTTACATTTTTACATATAACCCATAAAATGAGCAATAAGTAAAAAATATTATTTGTATATATGTTAAAACACCTCCACACTATGCAATAGAAGTAGTTCTAATAGAAGTCATGATAAAAATAATGATAATTAAAATTCCTTTCTTGGGTCTTTCCACATCAAAAAATAGTTACTACAATTGAAGAGTCAACCACCCTGATGTGTTTCATACTAATTAACCTTTCCTTTTCAGAAGTTTTTCGTAACAACAGCATGGAGTGTATAAACTAAAAAAGCATTAACATATGTTTAAAATATCTTACATTATCAAAACATTTTAGTATTAACATAAAAGACGCATAGATCAATGGAACCAATTAAATATAAACTCAGGTATAGATGGACAATTAGTTTTTGACAAAGGGGACAACACTACACAATGGAGAATCACATACAATTGGATTGCCAACCCAACCACATAGAACTGGATTGCCACATGCCAAAGAATGAAACTTGACCTCCACCCTATACCATACAGAAAAATCAACTCAAAATGGATTGAAGACTTGAACATAAGGTTTGAAACTATAAAATTCCTAAGAGAAAATATAAGGGGTCAGCTCCTTAATGTCACTCTTAGCAAAGATGTTTTGAATTTGACACCAAAATAAAAATAAACAAGTGGGACTACATCAACCTAAAAAGCTTCTACTCACCAAAGGAAACAAGCAAAAGAATGAAAATAAAGCTTATAAAATAAAATGGGAGAAAATATTTGCAAACTACATACCTGATAAGTGGTTAACATCCAAAATACACATGGAATTAATACAACTTTTTTTTTTTAATTAAACATGGGCAAAGGACCTGAATAGACATTTCTCCAAAGAAAGCATGCAAATGGAGAATAGATACAGGATAAGATGCTCACCATCACTAATTGTCAGGAAAGTATCAATCAAAACCACAATGAGGTATCACCTCATACATGTTAGGATGGCCATTATGAAAGAGACAAAAGATTACAAATACTGGTGAGCATTGGTAGGAATGTCAACTGATATAGTCACTATAGCAAACAGTGTGGAGATTCTTTGAGAAATTAAAGAGAGAACTACCATACGATCTGGCATTCCCACTTCTGGGAATATAGCAAAAGTTAACTAAACCATTATTTAGAAGATATCATTATTTAAAAGAAACCATTATTTAAAAGATATACCTTTACTCCTTCACTGCAGCCAAATATGGAAACTACCTAAGTGTCCACCAGTGGAAGAATGGATCAAGAAAGAGTATAGTATGTATGCGGCAAAACAGCCTTTAAAAAAGGAAAATCTTGTCATTTGCAACAACATAGATGATATTAAATAAATTAATATAAATATTAATTAATATAAGGAGGGAATTATATTAAATGAAATAATCCTGACAGAAAAAGACAAATTCTTCAAGGATTCAAATACATGTGGAATCAAAAACTAACTAGTACAGCTCATAGAGCAGGAAAGTGATCACTGGAGCAGCTGAAAGGTGGGAGAAATACGCTGGTAAAAGAGAATAAACTTTCAGTATCACATGAGTAAGATCTGAGTAATTATGTAAAACATAATGACTATAGCTGATAATACTATATTGTATAGCTAAAATGTGCTAAGAGAATTGAACTTAAATGTTCTCTCTTTTTCACACATGGTAAATATGTGAGGTGTTGGATGTGCTTAAAAATAAAGAAAAATTTTTAAACCGTCCCCAGTAAACTTTTGATTGTGCATTCCTTAGATGGGAATTCAATGCTTAAACTTAACTTTTTCTCTTTGTGTATCTCCGGGAAGTCATAAATTGTCATCTCACACTATAATTATTGTAATCGCTATTGTTACCAGAGCTACTAATTATTTCAGGTATATTATGCTCCAATGCCTTAACCTTCACAGTTAGTTAGTCCATCTCATGACACAACTGATAATTTGAAAAAAAATGCATTTCACTGCACTTGCAAATTATAATGGCTCTCTTTCTACTCAACAAGGAAGCTACAAATATACTCTTCAAAAAATTAACTAACCCACTTTGAAGGTCTGCCTTCTGGAGCTAGTCCCAGTGCCAATGTCTGTATCACTAAGGATATAGCAGGAAGTAGACGGTATACTAAAATGTGTAATTGATGAGAGTTAAGTTAGAGGAAGAGATGATTTACAGAGGTGTTTCCTAAGCATAGGGATGGAAAGATGCTCAAGACTAAAAGCCAAATTTATTCACCAGCCTGACCTGACAGGGCAAGAGCAAAGGGCAGCATTGTCAGAGCATGAAAAGACCATGAAGCCTAGAAGAGAAGCCATTGAATGACAGGTGTAACCGTGGAATGTTGGCAATGCCAGTGGAGGAAATAGCCCCCTTCATTTCTTGCTCCATGGTCACTTCTATTTTCTAATAAATTCCATTCTTAGCAAAATCCAACCAGATATTTAAATCCCAATATGCATAGAATTGTAGTCCATAAAAGTCAAACTTAGAGTAAGCCTAAACAGGACAGAAAACGTCAGAGAATGAATCTGGAGATGGAGACTGAATAGAGAATAACCAACATGAAAAGAATGATGTTCTACCTCATTAATATTAAAGATATTTAAATTAAAGATATTTATATTAAAGATGTTAATATTAAAGATATTTAAATTAAATTAAAGAATTCAATGATACAATACAAAGAGGTTAATACTACCAACCAGAAGGTTGAAGATGAAAATATCTATTGATACCAAGTGTTGGTGAAGTTGTAAAGCAAAGAGAACTGCTGGCAAGAGAGGAAATTGTTATAAACTCCTCAGAAAAGGGTTTTCGATTGTTTATTAGCATTGAAAATATCAACACTCCGTGTTGTATTAGTCTATCTTCTTGATATATATCTGACACAATGCATTTACAAGGTTACCAGAAGACATCTATGGAAATGTTCATAGCAGCTCTGTTTTTAATAGCTAAAAATAAGAGCAATTCATATGTATAACATGAGAAGGATAAATAACATACATCAGTAAAGCCAAAAAAATTGGAGTGGATAACTAAATTGTGAATTATCCAATTAACAGTGCAGTGAAAGCCAATGAAAATGAAGGAAATGTACCTACATACTATGTGGATAAATCTTACAAATGTAATAAATGAATGAAATGCACATGAAAGATCATGATGGCAGATTTGTTATGTAAAATTTTTATAAATATAAACTTGATTTGCACTGTTTAAAGATGTATTCTTATACGGTAAATCTAGTAATAGTAATAGAAAACAAGGAAATGATTATCCTGGTAATCAAGATAGTACATTTTGGAGAAGGTGGGATTTACAATAATCTGAATGTTACAAGTAGGACCTTTTAGATATCTGCCAATGTTCTAATGAAGATTTTATCATCCATGTGATCTATACTTTAGTGACCACTTTTGCTTTCAATGCTTTACTTGCTCAGCAATCAATGGTCTACCTCGAACATTCTTAGTTTCAGGTGTGATGTTTGGAAAAACGGATTTGGGAGGTAGAAGATCTGATTTCTATCACATTACTTAGCCAACATTAGTTGGTAACTGGCAGTTTACTCGGAGACAAATGGAGCTTTCACTTCTTTGTGAAGTGGGGATAAAGACAACTAACTTCCAGAGAAGCTGGGATAACTAGGTGGGAAACTACTTGGGAAGTAGCAGATGAAATACATTGTGAACAATCCTTAACTTCAAAATGGTGGTCAACAGGTGGAAACAAAATTCAAGAATACATTCCTTATGCTATCCTCTAAATCTGGTAAGGGAGTCTTCCTGTTTGTCCTTCTGTGGTAACTGACATCTTTCTCAAGAATGTTACCCGTGACAATAGGACCCTCCCTGGTCCTCATTCACAGCCTGAACCAACAGCACCTGCTCCAGTACTCTCAGCCCATGCTTAGCTCTCTGCTTGATCTGTTCTCTAACACTGCCTTAGGTTTATTTTGCTTTGAGTTTCTCTATTAAAAATCTTAAGGTCAGATAGCATGTCTCATCTATTTCTACATCTCCTGGAGAGTGTTTTCTCACTTAAATAATTGGTGCCCAAAGAGTGAGCCTTCCTGGAAGAATACACAATGATTGCTACCCCCCCCCCCCCCCCCGCCCAGCCCCAAAGCCTAATGTTTTGAAAGAGGGAAGTGAAATAACAACACAGATTAAAAAAAAAAAAATGCTTGATTAAAAATGTACATGTTGTCTGTGGTCAGACCAGAAAGATGTAATCCTCACACAGATGGGATTTTTATCTTCTTCCATGCCTGCTGTTCACCCAGATTATACTTTATTTTCAGAAGTTTAATACTCCCAGGATCAAGGGACTTGGAAAATCAGATCAGTGTTGGGGGGAAGAAAAATCAAAACAAAAGGAAAGAACGTCTCGTACCTCATGTGGAGATAGATGTAAAATCTATCTTCTCTGAAGACAAGGAAGAATGTCTTAACCAACTCCAAAGTACAGAATTAGAAACATAAAACTCACACTTTTGATCTTACATCTCCATTTCTCTATTGTCAGGTAAGGGTTTGGGGCTGCTTGAGAATACTCACGGACTTATAGACAAAAACAGTTTTAAAAAGACCCACGACAGCAGAGGTTAAGGACAGACTTCACACTTAAAAAGAGAGAAACCAGAGGTGCCTGGGTGGCTCAGTGGGTTAAAGCCTCTGCCTTCGGTGCATGATCCCAGGGTCCTGGGATCAAGCCCTGCATTGGGCTCTCTGCTCAGCAGGGAACCTGCTTCCTCCCCTTTTTCTCTGCCTCCCTCTCTGCCTACTTGTGATCTCTGTCTGTCAAATAAATAAATAAAATCTTTAAATAAAAGAGAGAGAGAGAGAGAGAAACCAGAAGTCAATGCATTCAACTATACATTCTATCTGTGTAATTCTTTTCTTGTTATGCAGATATTTAAATTTATTTCTTCTCTCATCTAGTGCTGGATCTCTTCTACTCTTAGTAATTGTAAAATAAATAAATAGATAAATAAAACCTGTCTACATTTACTACTTTGTATATCAAATGTGAACGTGCAATTTAATGAAGCTTTAAGATTGTCTGGGTGTTATCTTATGTTTTAATTTTATTTAATAGCTGTGATTTGTCAGACAATAAGACTATGCAAGGCCAGTGAAGAGCTACAGTAAAGTATGGTTTGGACAGATATAATACATCGATAGATGTATCGGTAGATAGATAATAAAAAAGATTTTTTACCATGTTAATAAATGTTTTCCTTGGTATAAATTGATGTGTTATTTTTAAAAATCTATTCGCACAGTTAGTTCTCTTCAAAAAAACCTCAGAGAGTATTTTAAGTACATTATTTCTCACCAAGTGTAATGATATCTCTAACTATGTAGTCAATTTATAATGTAAAAGATATGAGACATAGTAGAAAATGTTTCCTGTCATGACATTAAGGTACAATGAGACTATTCTAGCTAAATTCACCATAATTAAATTAACTGATAGCAATTAATTATTTTTCTTTAATAAGAACCATGGGCCTTTTCATTTATGGGAAAACTTACACTCCCATGAAGTTATGTTTATTCCTTGTATGAGAAAACAATTAATGATGAAGGCACTGACTGGTATATAATAATAAAAGGGTAAGTAGTTATTGAGTGATACTTCAGTTAGAACATGAAGAAACTGACATGATATCTAGGATTCCTTACAAAGGATTTGTCAAGATCAATGTTTTCTTTGACCCAACAGAATTTTCTACCCTCATTAATGATGTTTATTAATTACTATCTATTATAATAAGATAATGAATAATTGCTGGTATGTTTATATTTTATCAATTTCACCTTACAGAGGAAAAACAAAATTAAGTTAAATAAAGCAGCAGATAGAAAAGCAGCTAAATTCATACATTTCAGTATTTTTTTTCCAGTTTAGAATATGCATTTTAAAAGATTCTACAGAGGAAAAATGATGACTCATCATTAATATTCCTTAAAGCAAAGCCTGGGACTGATAGTAGAACCATGCTATTCTTTATCTTGTTTATATCACAATTTTACTTCCCATACTAATTTTGCTATCTTTCCCAATCAAAGATCTTTTTGCTTTTTTTTTGTATCTGATAATCTGCCTTCTTTACTTTTTTTCTAGAAATAAAAATTTGCATCTTCAGAAGAGCAATAGGCTAATGGCTTTCCAAAACACAGGACTAACGCAGATTCTGCTTCATTTGTGGAACACTGATCAAAAGTCAGTTTTATTTTGGTAGCTGCTTTCCTCTGTACACAAGGATTTTAATTACGAGATTTTAGTAACTGGTAAAAATTTTAGTGATAAAATTTAATAGCCACAACCTAAAGTAAGTTATTCTTCATTGCCATATTTGTAGAATAAAAAAATGCTTGCGATACTGTCTAGTATATCACAATAGATGTGCCTAATGGAGTTACACTATAATGGTCATCATTATGTAACACAGATTCTCTTCATACATATATGCACAGATATAAGCATGAACATTCATAGATGTCATACCAAATGCAACTCATTAAGACCTCAAAATATTGTGTCTTCTTTAAAGATACATTATGAATACAGTTAAGAATTTTATATACCTTTTTTATGTCTCCATATGGAGAAAGCAGAATCTCAAAATTCCCCTGGGTGAGAAAGCAGAATAAAGCAGTCCTGATTATGTAGTCTTATTTTAACTGGAAGTTTTGTTGACCCCTCAAATCTACCCATCAATTCCACTTTCCTTACTTTTATATGGAAAAAAATTTAAAATATACAAAGATATGGGTACATAATTATTCATTGCAGAATTGTTTATAATGTTAAAAATGTAAGAAACAACCTATCCGTTCCACAGTAGCTTGTTAAATGAGTTAAGATGCATCCATCCATTTACTGTTGTAATCATCAAAAATGCTTCAGAAGGAAAGGTCATGTTATTGACTTAAAATAACCAGATATACAACTATATACTTGCATTTGATATATCTCTCTCTTCTTTCACATACATGCACATACACACACACAAATGCATATAAATGTTTTGAGTCATGTATAAAAAGCATATTTGGAAGAGTCTTCAATATGATGAAAAGAGTAATTATATTTAAAAATGAAATTTCAAGTGATTTTCCACATTTTTCTGTTTAATTTGAATATTTACTAAATGAGTCCACTTCATTTTGATGATCACAGTAAAAATGTTCAATTATTTAGAGGTAGAATAGAAGATTCTGCAAAAGAGCAACTAAATAGCATCTGACCAGGGGAAAAAATGTAAAAAATGATAAACAAATTGATATCTTAAAACATAGTCACCAAACTAAAGGAATCCTTACAGTTCAGAGTGAACTACATTTTAAAGTAGAAATGTACCCAAAGATCCCCATATATAGAAAATATCAGGGGCGCCTGAGTGACTCAGTGGGTTAAGCCGCTACCTTTGGCTCAGGTCATGATCTCAGGGTCCTGGGATTGAGTCCCGCATCGGGCTCTCTGCTCAGCGGGGAGCCTGCTTCCCTCTCTCTCTCTCTCCGCCTGCCTCTCCATCTACTTGTGATTTCTCTCTGTCAAATGAATAAATAAAATCTTTAAAAAAAAAAAGAAAATATCAATAATTAAAATTTTGCAAGGAAAAGATCTTAGGTCAGGAAACCAGAATGCTATTTCAATTTACAGGTAAGTAAGTACTTAGGAAAGATACACACAGCATAAATGCAATTTCCAATGTATATGGTTTACTTCAGAATTCCAAAAGATACTAGAAATAGCAATGGAATGGAAACCAAGAGATATTCTGTGAGAAGAAAAGGAGGCAGATTTTAATACAGTAGAAACTAACCAATGCAGATTCTTTATTGGACTTTGATGGGTGAGAAATTTGGAGATAAGATGGGAGCATTCTGTCAGAGGTCATAAAATTGTCAAAGTCAATTCAGCATAGATAAACACAGAGTTTGGTTACATAATGCGACAAGTTTAGCTAGAGTTGAAAATATGTGTTGGGCAATAGTGGAAATAAAGCTGGAAATTTAAAATAGGTTAATTTGAAAACTTGGAAAATATAGCTCAAGCTTAAGTTGGTAAATAATATCATAGTATCACTGTGTGTGAATGCTAAATGGGATATCAGACATTCACCCCAATTTTCTGTGATTTTTAATGAAAAAACTGGTACCCTTAATGGTTTCAATGGCTGGATCATAAGGAGGGTATCAAGATCTAAACTCAAATAATATTCTTACCTGTAACAGAAATAGTGGGCTCTTGTAATGATAAATTCTTTAGGGACAGTAATCTCTAAACTATACTGAAGAAATATTAGCAAGAGTAATGGAAGTAAATATCAACTGGAAAGATCCAAGAGGACCTCCAAAGGTAGGTGTAAATATAAATATTAAATATATCACCTGAAAATGAGAGTGAGGTGTGGTGTGAATCCTAAATAATTTTCAAATGAAGATGTGATGGAATTTTGTGAATATAATTATTTAAAAATGAAGAAAAAGCCATCAATTCTAGATTTCTGAGCTAGATGACTCTGATACAACTAGGCATTACTCAAAGCTAAATTGCTGAGAGCAATGACATATGTATGGGAAACTAATGCATGGACTTGCTATTATGAGGAAATAATCATCCAACTTAACTCTTTAGAGACATATATAAAAATAGTGTGATTTCACTCTGTTTCTGTAGTTTTCTTTTAAAAAAAGAAAAAGTTGTTTTCCAGGAAATCTTGAACCATGCACATAATCACAAAGACGATCTTGGGCTTCAAGGAACGCATTTCTAAATATGCAGTTTACTTGTTTATTTCTTGGAAATAGTCATGTTTCTAGGGAACAAAGATTAAATGAAATGACAATTATTATGTCATTGGGCCTTTCATCCTGAAGCGGAGAGCAAAGACCAAATTGGGATATTGAGAAGAGATCAATAAATGAATCAAACGATCTCAATCTCTCTCCCCCCCTCTTTCCCTTCTGCTTTCCTCCCCTCCTTTCCTGTCCCTCATTCCCTTCCGCCCTCCTGCTCCTTTCTCACACATACACACTGGTACCAGGAGTTTGGTAGAAAAAGTAAATATATTACCCTGTAAGTAAATATTGGATTGACACATTATAGCTCTCTAAGTTACAAACTACAACTTATGAAATTCAAATTGTCTGTGTACTCTGGTGTTTGCCCTTTATTTTCCTCTTCATCAACTCTTAATTCATCCTTGCTCCTCTAAATGCCTGAGACATAAAATTATCTATTTACTTTCATCTACCTTCCTCTCTGGGGAAATCAAGTGCTCTTATACTGGTTTCAGAAGGTCTTGCCCTTTTGTTCAGGCTAACCGACACCCGAAACAGCCTTTGACACTGCTTGACACCATCTCTTATCAGCATTTTTCATGACAAGTCTCTCCTTTTCTGGCGTTCTTGTATCCTTCACCATTTCTCTTACAACTTTTATAACTGATTTATTGCTCCTTTTTCAGACAAAGGTCTATTTAATTAGACCTTCTTGGTCCCAGAACAATGGCATATATATGAGGGCATGGAACTATGGGAGGTATAGGCATTCAAATTATGAGGTATAATTTGAAAGCTTTACAATAAAAATCAGATCAAAAGAAGAAAGCAAAAAGGCAATGAATAATCTATCAGTGAAATATCTTCAAAGAAATATTCAAATCATTGATAAATGTGTGGAACATTCAAATATATTCTGATGCAGAACATGTACCCACAATTGTTAAACTTTACATTTTAACACACTTTGAAATACCCTATCAGATATATATTTTTACTCTGAAGGAAATCATTAGTATTATCAACTCATCATGTACAAGTACAAAATGCAATGTATAGTGACTTCTCCAGGCCCAATAAAATGTCATCCATAAATAATTATGAAAATTGCATCATAATAAACAAAAGGATTAAAAAATAAGTAGAATAAGGTTCAATTCTCTAATTAGCAGAAAACCAGAATGAAGTAAGATTTTAATGTAACTCCTCCATTTGGAGGTAAAACATACATGTGATCAAACTATAATTTGATGCACAAAATATTAATTTTTCCTCCAGAAGTCACTAAAGTAATATCAATAAATTCTCAATTTTTAGCTAATTATTTATCAGTACATAATATATGTCAGTATTTATCTACATTGTTGATTAAAATAGAACAGGATAAGCCAAAGGAAAAAACCCTTCCATTTGACCCTAACTGATCATTTAATGCAACTGTTTCTGGATAACAGAGTCCCAGCAAAGCTCTTAAAAACTGCATATACTTGGGAGCCTGGGTGGCTCAGTGGGGTAAGCCTCTGCCTGAGGCTCAGGTCATGATCCCAGGATCCTGGGATTGAGTCCTGCATCAGGCTCTCTGCTCAGCAGGGAGCATGCTTCCTTCTCTCTCTCTCTCTGCCTGCATCTCTGCCTACTTGTGATGTCTGTTTGATAAATAAATTAAAATCTTTAAAAAAACCAACCTGCATATACTTATATCCTATATCTCATTTTACAGTCTCTCACCCAAAGATAAAATAAGTAACTAAGAGAGCATTTTGCTAAAATATAGAAACCGTATCTTTTTGTATATTAATCCTACTGGAAATCATATAACTATGGTATTACTTATACCTTGCAGTAAAAATTGTACAAGTCTGCTATGTCCTGTTACAAAGTGGCACTAATGACTCATTCTATTAAATGGGCTATGGGTAGAGAGGTCATGCATCTATTCCATATCAAAGCATTAAAGAGTCAGCATGATGCCAGCACAGTGCCTTCCCTTGGTGCAGCACTTAGCAGGGAGTTTATCCTGGATGGTGATGTTATTAGATCCCCAAGCTTCCGTTGGCCTGGATCCCTGAGTGATAGCACGGAGCAAGGAACTCCTTATGTCAATATGTTTTTGCAGTGTTAAGCCACTGAGACTTAGGGATTGCTTTTTATTACCACATATCCTAGCCTAAGAAATACGTACTTAACTATTACTACTTTCTACACACCATGTGCCAGGTACGCTTATGTATTAATCTGTGCTATCATTTCTCCAAAGTATGTGTCAATCTTACCTATAGCTGTCTTATCTAATTTTTTGCCTTTATTGTTTTCAATTATTTGAATTTGTAGGGTCAAAATAATATTTCTATTTTTACTTCCCTATCCTGACATAATGTAGAATAGAAATTTCAGTTATATGAATATCTTTACTTAAAAAGGTCTGAATCCAAAACAGCCATGAAGTTATGTGAAAGCAGAGTTGTCATTTTGTGGATTGTTGGGGTTAAACTAGGCCAAGTTCCACATAAGAGGTGCAGTAGAGCAGTTTCATTCTATGTGATTTCTTGGAAGGGTTTATAATATAAATGGTGTAAAAGAAAAAACAACATTTATATTTAGACCACTTGAATTTCTGTAATATGGACATGTTTTATTTTTAAAATATATATTCTTAATTTCCAGTATTTTGAGTAAAATGAACAACTTTACACCAAAATGGTCCCAGAGGCAAACATTGGCAGAAGAGATGTGAATAACCTCAAACCTGTGAAATAATCAACTCACCAGAAACAAAATAAATACAAATCAAAACAGCAATGAGATACATATTTGACTATCATATTGGCAAACACTGAAAGAGTTAGAGAAAACAGAGTTGGCATGGTGTGAGGAAACTCACTATTTAAAGATAGCTTTTTGGAATGAAGAGTAGCGCAGATTTTCCTTCAATTTATGTCAAAATACAGCAAATATTTTCCAGAAAGTTCTAAGTATAATAGAAATAAATGGAAGCAGCTATAAAGTCCAAAATAAGAGATTCAAAAAATAATAATAAGAGGAATTCATATGGAATACAAGGGAATTACTAATTAAAGGATTAGAAATATATTTAAAAACAGGAAAAGTTATTCATTTTTAATAACTATTTATTCATCCTCTACTTATCTTACAATTGTGTCACAGAGGATGTGGTGCTGAATAAACACATCCCTGTTCAAACTCAAAGCATAAATTCAATGATAGAATGATGCAAATGGAAATCTTTTTATTTTTTTTAAGATTATATTTGTTTATTTGACAGACGGGGATCACAAGTAGACGGAGAGGCAGACAGAGAGAGAGGAGGAAGCAGGCTCCCCGCTGAGCAGAGAGCCCGAAGAAGCCGGGGCTCAATCCCAGGACTCTAGGATCATGACCTGAGCGAAGGCAGAGGCTTTAACCCACTGCGCCCCTGCAAATGGAAATCTTGATGTTACAGGGAATCACAGGGAGACTTAGGCCACAGAGGTAAAACTTTGCTGACAAGGCACCATTTAACTTGTGATCTAAAAGACAAGAAAGAGCCTGACATAGTTGAAGGAAAGGTCATCTGGACAAACAACAGCAGCAGCTCAACAAAGGAAATGAAATTGGTGTTCAAAGAACAGAAAGAAAACAAGGGTTTGAGCCCCCCGGGTCATGGCAAGAGTCCTGGGGAACAAATTTATAGTTAAATAACCAAATCAAGGTACTTGAAGGCCATGGTAAGAGGAATGGACTTATTTTCAGGTGACTGAATTAAGAGGCAGAGGATTTTCACCAAGGGAAGTATTCTAGATGTGCAGGAATTTTAGAGCATTCTGGCAGCTGTACCGAAAATGAACTGTAGAGGGAGCTAGACGGAACAGTTCAGCCAGTATAGTGAATGCATTCTGGCAGCTGTACCAAAAATGAACTGTAGAGGGGGCTAGACAGAGGAGTTCAACCAGTACAGTGGATGCGACAGTACTAAGAAATCAAAATGGTTTGGGCCAAGACAGCCCAAAGAAGTGAAGTAACTCAATATACGTGGTTGCTCCAGTCTTAGATATAGGGTTTGGTGGAGGGGAGGATTCTGCTGGTTTTGGATAGAGCCCCTGAGGGTGTTCGTTGTTGCAATGGGGAAGACTTGGGGAAGAATACATGAGGGGTCTGTGGAAGAGAGAAATCATGAGTCCTGACTTGGTCATTCTGCATTTAAGTTGAAACTGCTAAGCAGGCTGTTAATAAATAAAGTTGGAGCTCAGTGGATTGGCCAAAGAATATGTTTGGAGCCCTCTTGCACAGAAATGGTTTTATCAGTCAAAATAATAAATGAGAACACTAAAGAAACAGTATAGAAAGAGAAATCTTTTGCAAATTTCCTAGCTAAGGATGTTTTAAAAATCTGAGCCCCTTAATATTCACCAGAACACAATTATGTTTTATTCTCTTTCCAGAAAAATATGAAATTTAAACTGTTATATAAGTTAAGGATAGTCCTCTAGTACCACATTTCA
The DNA here is from genome assembly GCF_022355385.1 of Mustela nigripes. Taxonomy (NCBI): domain Eukaryota; kingdom Metazoa; phylum Chordata; class Mammalia; order Carnivora; family Mustelidae; genus Mustela; species Mustela nigripes. Next base: position 39,065,121 of record NC_081565.1, on the reverse strand, counting down.
TATAAAGACTGTTCACCAATATTTCTGTTTTTCTTTTTTTAGTTAGTAATTTAGAAGTGAAGACTTACTTCACTTTCTATTAGAGTAGAAGAAATCTAAGAATTCTTTTTAGGGTTTTGTTTTTTGTTTGTTTGTTTTCCCAAGCACTATGGCCACAAAGTTATTCTTTTTCCCTAAGACTAACCTGACTATACCAGGGATGACATGCCCTCTGTGAGCAGAAACCACCCTGTTCTTGATTTTATTTGAAAAACTAGATGGTAGCACTCTTTTGGATGCACAGAACATTTGAATTTTCTTTTTGTCTTTAGTATTATGATCAGTAGTCATTCTTCAAAAATTTCACGATTCTATTGACTACTTTCCTTATGAGAACCCAGACATGAAAAGCACTGATGTCTTTTTTTTTTTTTAAAGATAGAGAGAGAACACTCAAGTACAAGCACACAAGTGGGCAGGAAGGGGCAGAGAGAGAGGGTGAGAGAGAATCTTGAGCACTCTCCACACCCAGCGCAGAGCCTAGATGCAGGGCTTGATCTCATGACCCTGAGATCATGATCTGAGCTGATATCAACAGTCCTATGTTTAATCAGTTGAGCCACTCAGGTGCCCCAACACTGAGTCTTGAGAAGGGGGAAAAAAAAATCTTGCCATTATTACATGCAAACATGATTTAATGCCTAATACAGAGAAAAATAAGTGAACTTACAGAAAGAATAAGAGAAACAAAATAATGCATTGGAACTATACCTTTTAATTTAATAGAGTTTGAAAATGAAATCACATTTATTTTTATTGAACATATCAACATGGAGATAAGATAAAACTTTATTTTCAAAAAGACACAGTATCCTTTTAAGTAGATCTCTGAGCACATGAACTACTCACTCTCTTCTTCTTATGTTGCAAAGGATTTGAATTCCTCTGTTTAGTTCATTTAGGCAGCACATAAAACTATAAGCATTACCAGTTGCCACTGGAATAAACATCAACAGAAACAAGCTAGAAATAATATTTTGTCCAGACGGTAAATTCTAAAATCACTTTGCATATTCACTCAGCATATTCTATACTGGAATTTATAATTATGTATCTTCAAGTGTTAGAATCCCATTGTTGTAGACTATAAACATAATTTTTCATTATTTCGTAATGGACACAAAGACATACTCATCCTAAAGCCCAGTCTTTCTTCTTTAAGAAGATACTACTGAGGGGCACCTGGGTGGCTCAGTGGGTTAAGCCGCTGCCTTCTGCTCAGGTCATGATCTCAGGGTCCTGGAATCAAGTCCCACATCAGGCTC
>NC_081565.1:39044062-39063717 GCF_022355385.1 Mustela nigripes | reverse complement strand
CAGGTCATGATCTCAGGGTCCTGGGATGGAGTCCCGCATCGGGCTCTCTGCTCAGCAGGGAGCCTGCTGCCTCCTCTCTCTCTCTCTCTGCCTGCCTCTCTGCCTACTTGTGATTTCTCTCTGTCAAATAAATAAATAAAATCTAAAAATAAAAAAAAAAAAAAAAGGAAGATGAGAACATATGTAACCATGTGACTATGGCAGTGACGGGGGGGTGGAAGCTGAACCTCTGTTATGAAATAAGCCCTCTGCAGTACCTGGATATGGATCTCTACTTCTTTTCCACTCCAGGGGGGAATAGTCTGGCAGGACTATTCAGGACAGTCTGAAATGCTGGCTAAGTGTCATGTTATAAAGTCCACTGGCAATGCACTCACCAGGATGGACAGCTGACATTCAGTGGTGGAAAGGAGCAATAATAATATTTCAAAGACTGCTTCTTGAAAGAAAGTTCTGAACAGGCACACAAAAGATGTATTCCCTTATGATCTCTGGGAGAAAACTGTTAGCTTAGCTATCTGCCTCATGATGCCTTTCCCATACATGGAGAAGTAACTGAACATTAAGACCTATCCGAAGGACTAGATGTTTGGCAAATTCCAATTTTTATCCAGTCTGCAGTGCCTTCTGAATCTCCCTACTTTTCTCTTTTTTTAAAAAAAATAATCTTTTCTTTTAAGATTTTATTTATTTGACAGAGAGAGAACAATCACAAGTAGGCACAGAGGCAGGCAGAGAGAGAGGGGAGGAAGCAGGCTCCCCACTGAGCAGAGAGCCCTGATATGGGGTTCGATCCCAGGACCCTGGAATCATGACCTGAGCCAAAGGCAGAGGCTTTAACCTACTGAGCCACCCAGGCACCCCTGAATCTCCCTACTTCTAAGTGAGCAGGCCATCTTCAAAAGACGCCTCAGAGTGTTTCAATCACAGAAACACACCCAGGAAAACGACAAGATAAAATTCTGTTACTCTCGTGGTCAAAAATCCGAAACATCAAATGTCTGTCAGTGGATCAACTTGTATCCCCTGTAAAAAATCTATTATCAAGTCAGAACACCGAGATGATTATGCTTTACTGTCAAAAAACTTTTAAAATAATGTTACTGGTGCAAATGAACTCTAGTTTATGAAAGCACCTTTTGTGTAAAGCATGGGGCAGATTATATATAATCTTTCTGGTATTTTCCATTATTACCTGGGTTTTAATAGACCTGCTGTTTATTGACTTCTCTACCTAAGTAATCATTCTTGAATTGATACATAATGTTGCTTGTGCTAAATAATTGATAGCGTGGAGATTTACGGGGAAAGGCTATGGCAAGCCAGAGGATGTGGCAGACAGAGGCTTGGCAGTATAGCAATAAATGCAGTCAGAAGAGGCCGGCGCTGTCAGGATAGGAATATCGTATGATTAATTGCTCTATTACTTCTCCTTGGTCTACAGAAAAGCAAGAGGGAATAAAAAGAGAGTAGAAAGTGAAGCAGCTTGTTGAATGTAGCTTTCTTTTATTTATTCATTGGAGTAGAGTGTGAGAGGAGAGTGCTTTAGTCTCTATTATATCTTTATTTACCAAAGGCAGATTTAAGAACTAATCTTGTTGAAGATTTATAAAAAAGCACTGTTGTTGCATAATTGGAGATTCGCTAATGTTACAAGGCTATTCAGAAAGGATGTCCATTTCCAGTGAATAGCCATCATTTTGAATGTAGGTTACTGAGGGAAAACAGTAATGCCAAAATTGTTAGTACAATGACCACGAACCACATCAGAGAACAGTTAGAGTGCTCAAATTAGGTTTTATACTTAAAATATGTGCTGGTTTTGTTTTCATTTATTGATGAAAAATTATATTGAAATTTGCAATACTTACATATGGGTGTGTGATTATAAAGGTATACTCTAATTTCCTTACACATACACATTCATGACTTCAGCAAAGAGAAAGAAAAATCAGTTTTACATTATAGCATGTAATTTCAATATCATGAGCTTTTCAGGTTTATCCTTTTTATATAATGAAATAATAATCAAAATTCTTTGTCCTGAAAATAGGAAAAAATAAAATTTATAAAACTTTTCTATTATAATCTCATTTTTCAGAAAGTCAATTCTAAATTTAATTCAATTGTTATCAATGTTATCAAGCGTCCAGAACTCTTTGCCAGAGGGATAGACCTGATTATATGCATACCTATAGGACAGACAGAAGGACAGACATTAAAACCACATCAAGGGGCACCTGAGTGGCTCAGTGGGTTAAAGCCTCTGCCTTTGGCTCAGGTCATGATCCCAGGGTCCTGGGATCGAGCCCCACATCGGGCTCTCTGCTCAGCGGGGAGCCTGCTTCCCTCCTCCCTCTCTCTCTGCTGCTCTCCCTGCTTGTGATCTCTGTCTGTCAAATAAGTAAATAAAATCTTTTAAAGATTTTTTTTTTATTTATCTGACAGAGATCACAAGTAGGCAGAGAGGCAAACAGAGAGAGAGGAGGAAGCAGGCTCCCTGCAGAGCAGAGAGCCCGATGTGGGGCTCGATCCCAGGACCCTGGGATCATGACCTGAGCCGAAGGCAGAGGCTTAACCCACTGAGCCACGCAGGTGCCCCTAAAATCTTAAAGAAAAAACACATGCAGATTTTAGAACACTCACTGCCAAAATAAGAACTTTTTACCTTGGTTCTGATAGGGTGGGCCAGGGAGGGATGGAATTTCATATATCCCTTCTGTGGTTAACTTTGTTTTTTTGGTTTCCTAGCCACCATCTTATAATGTGTGCGAATTTGACCACCTAAGCTACTCCTAATTACTTCACTGTTCTCATAATGATCTTTTAAGCAGAGTATATTACAAGAGAAAACAGCACAGCTCAACCATTTAGTACAGCACGATCTATCAGTGTGGATCATTCTCTCCCATTAAACTAGCATAAATTTCTGATAATAAATTATTTCTTTCATCCATCTCCTGCCATTCCTATAAATTTTTACCTATGTATTTAGAAAATAAGTCTGTGAAATGGTCGTTTGCCCCAAATTTAAACAATAGCATTGGATTTGAAAACTTTAGTATGGTATGATTGGTTTTCTTCTCATTTAGCTTTAATACGATGGAGGACCCCAGACACTGGGAACTGGGATTTATTAAAGATAGATGTGAACATTTTGTTCTTAATACTATTTGAACCTGTGAGACAAAAGTTAAATATAATTACCTCTGCTGAAAAAAGAATACTTACATAAAATAAATAACTAATAATTTAGCTGGTTTGACTTATCTTTCCAGTATCCCTTCTAAATCTCATACTGGATCCTTTTTTAAAATTAGTATTAATTACCAAAAAGGAGTACTGTGCTAAATAATATTGCAAATCTATTTGTTTACTAATTTAGGGCATAATAGCCAAAACTTGTAATAAGTGCTATGGAGAAGAGACAACTACACTTTATTATCACAAAGCAGCCAGATGTTAATTATTTTATTTTTGATACATGGGGTTAAGTGCAGAGGAAGAGGGAGAATTTTAAACAAGCTACACACCCAGAACAGAGCCTGACATGGGGCTCAATCTAGCATAACTGAGATCATGACCTGACCCAAAATCAAGAGTTGGACACTTAATAGACTGAGCCACTGAGGTGCTCCAGCCAGACATTATTTTTAAACATAAATCAAACTGTCTTTTCTTTCCTTAAAGCCCTCAGTTGGCTCTTTACTTCAATTGATGTAAAATGAGCAAATCAGACAAAGCCAACAAATCTGGACCCTAACTTCCAGACTCATGAATACTACTTTTCCCTTAACTTTCTAGGATCCAATTCATTTTTTTACCTTCTTTCTGTTCTTCCACTTTGGGCATTTATATTGTCTTTGTATTTACCAGAAATGATCAGCCCACTTTGCAACATGATCTCCTTTTGTTCCAAGTCCCAACTTAAATGTTGTTTCCTTAGGGAGGGTTTCTCTTACACACAGTCTGCAAGCAACTGTCTATTGTATCACTACTTTATGGCTTTTCATAGTACACACACGTGTCTGAAAGTATCGCCTTTGCTTATTTATTTGTCATGTATTTTTCTCTCTCATCATTTAGCTCTTGTAGTAAGTAAAAAAATGTCCTTCCAAAGTTATCTATATCCTGAACCCTGGATCCGTGTTACCTAACATGGCAAAAGGAGATTTCCAGATGTAATTAAAATTAAGGGCCTTGAGAAGAGGAGGTTATCCTAGATTATTCAGGCAGGCTCAATCTAATCATAATCATATGAATCCTTAGAAATGGAGGACCTCTCCTGGCTGTAGCCAGTCAGGGCAAGATAGGATTATAGCAGAGAAGCAAAGAAGAATGCAACATTTTGGCTATGAACATAGAGAAAATGAGTCACAAGCCAAGGAAAGTAGGAATGTCCTCCAGAAGATGAAAAATGCAAGGGAACAGAGTCTCTTCTAGAGCTATCAGAAAGATGTGGAAACTTGTGACCAACACCTTTATTTACCTCACTAAGAGCCATGCTGGACTTCTGACATACAGAATTATAAGGGGTGTGTGTGTGTGTGTGTGTGTGTGTGTGTTAATTTACCAAGGTCATGGTAATTTGTTAGCAAAAATAATAAACTAATACAACTACAAAATCCTTGGGACCAGAAACTTCATCCATCTGATTCACTCTATGGCCAGAGGTGTGTCTGGCACATAGATGGAGCTCAGTAAGTAGTTGTTAAATACATAAATGTATGTAGTGATTAACCAGAAATAAATCTTTCCTTCAAGGTACATAATTGATAAGACATTTGTTCTTTTTTTTTTTATACAGCTAACTAATATTTTATTAGGTAATTTCTATTCTCCATTTTTCTCTAGACATCATATATTTCATGAAAGTCATATACATCCTACACCCAAAAGAGTCAATTATCACTAAAGATAACCCCTTCATCTTTAGTGCAATGAATGTTTAATGAAAGCTCCATTCCTCCTTCCCCAAGCATTTGCAAACAAGAGTAATAGGCACCATTACCCACCTCTCAATCTCAATAGTCATAAAGTTGAGATACTCATGAGGAATATTCATGATCAATCTTTCTTCCTCTCATTCCCATAGATTTCCCTATTTCATATTTTTTGAAGCAAATTTAAGAACTCATATGATTTCAACAGAAAATATCTCAGTTTATAGCTTTTTTAGAATATTTCATTTATTTGAGAAAGAGAGTGAGAGAGCATGAACAGAGGGAGGGGCAGAGGGAGAAGCAGACTCCACAATGAACAGAAAGCCTGGATGCAGGGCTAGATCCCAGGATCCTGAGATCATGACCTAAGCCAAAGGCAGTTGCTCAACTGACTGAGCCACCCACGTGCCCCTCAGTCTGTATCTGTAAAAGGTCAGGATTCTAAATCGTTAGATGAACATTTTCCAAAGTTACAAGCTGTTTTTTTTACCTTTTGATTCTGAGCTAGGTCCTCCTGGTGATTTGGTCAAGGAGATGTTAGTGAATGGGATGCACGACTGCTTGTCCCAGATTCTACATGTTCCCTCTGACTTACTCTTTCCCTCAGCCATTGCTGTGAGAAGATGCCCAAAGTTAGCCCACCAGAGGATGAGGGACATGTGGAATAGAGCCAAGTCACCCTAGTGGACCAAACTAAAGCCATCCTAGGTCAACCTTTACCCACTTGACCCCAGACTTGGAAGTCCAACTAAATCTAGCTGAAATTACCCTCCTACAGACTTATGAGCTAAATAAGTGCTTATAGTTATAAATCACTAAAATTTGAGGACATGTAACAAACATTATGACAGCAGTAGATAAGTAATACAAGAGCTCTATTTTATAAATCAGTGAGGGGGTAATGAGTATCCACAAACTCATTTTTTCTGGGGAGAAGATCCAGGTTTGGAGAGACCAAAATCTTATGAAAGTTGAAAGTCTCTTTTTAGAAAAAGAATAATTACACATATATAAAACTAGGCATGAAAGTAAATATACTTTTAGAATAAGAAAATAATAACAGAAGCCTTGTAAATCTAAGTAACTTTCTTCTGAGGTTTGCTTAGTCATTCAACCAGAAATGGTTGCACAGAAATGCTTCTTAATTGCAATCTGGCTTCTCCTCTCTACCCGGAACACTTCATAAACTCTGGCACTCACAGAGGCCCATGCACAGAAATAAGCTAAAGCTTAAATTCATTAGTTTCACTTTACCATTTACCTAATGAGAAGATTAAAGGAAGAACTATTAAAACAAGGTAGTGTTGTAACAATAGCCTTTCTGGTGTCTGAAGGAGTGATTCTGAGGTAAGCAGACAAAATTCCTGGGTGTAGGTAGAATTGTCAGGTTCATGAGGGAAGCCATGTTGTTCATGTTTCAGAAGGGCTACAGAATAACAAGTGAAGAGCTGTTTCTGTCACTCCATTAGTTCTGCTTTTCACATTCTTCCAAACATCTCATACTTTTCTATACCATATTTAAGAATGAGCTACACTGGGATGCTGGGGTGGCCCAGCTGGTTAAGCAGCTGCTTTCAGCTCAGGTCATGATCTCGGGGTCCTGGGATTGAGTTCCACATTAGGCTCCTTGCTTAGCACGGAGTCTGCTTCTCCCTCTGCCTGCCTCTCCCCCTGCTTGTGCTCTCTATCTCTGGCAAATAAAGAAATAACATCTTAAAAAAAAAAAAAAAAAAAAAAGAACGAGTTCCAGTCTAGTGTGTTCAGTCAGGATACTATGAAAGACCTGCCAGGACAACTGAGAGGAACACTCTATCGGGTTTTAACAGTGTGCTAATTACTTATGACATTTATGTAAAAAGGCAATTGTGCCCCTTAAAAAAAAAAAAATCGAATGAATTCTTTTTACTGATTGCCTTCCTAATCTCAATTGTATATGTCACCTGAGGTAGGATGAAATATTTAAAATATAGAAAACACTTCCTTCCTGAAAATGCCAAAATCATTAGCTTGATTTGCATCAGTAAATGCAAGTACAAAGCTGAGCCCTGACTGAAGACAATATCAGTGATTTGAAAGTTGATTACTTAATTTTTTTTATTTTTGATTTAGCAGAGCCTCAATTTTTTCTTAGCAGAGCCTAAACTCATAAAATTTGATTGTGTGAAAAGAAATTTTGAACAGACTTTTCTATAAAATCCTTTGTTTTAATCCTTTTTTTCTTTGCATATAGCAAAGCAGATACTTATTAAAATTAATATATTTCAGAAATATAAAACAAGGAACATGGAAGTGCCCAATAATTCAACTCTCATTCCATTCTGTTAACTGGAGCTGTGTGAAATTTATTACTGTACTGAAAATTTTAATAACCCTTACCTTTTCTTAGCACATATGTGTTTAGCAAGACAAGCAATAAAAGTACTCATAAAATTCTCTTGTAAATTTTTCAAAGTAGTCTAAAATGAATGATTAATTTGAATGTCGATTTTTTTGTGTTTATTAGAAAGGTTATTTACATACATATTATTCCTTTTCTGGTAAACAGGTTGACAATGAATTATATTCCACATTAAAAGAGTCATTTATGTTGTTCTGGTTCAACTTATTTTATATGTGTTTACAATTCCAAGTATGTCTTTTCTTACCTTTTAACCTATGGATACACCTCACTTATATTACTACCCCAGGAGTGTAATAGTACATATGGGCTATTTTATGCTGTGGTGAACAACAACTTCATCTCCCAGGGGATCTACCTAAACGAGGTCAATTTCTCATTCAAAGTACATGTCCAGTACCAGCTTTGCAGGAACAGTTTTCCTTGTGGCCACTCAGGGGCCTCGAATGATGGAGGCACTATCATTTTATAATATATCATAGGAGCCTAGGCATCCAGGTCTGCCATGGGGAAAGGGAACAAAGAGACTCCCATAAACCATACATGGCATAGCTAGCTCTGAGAACGGATGGTACAGTTCTCTCTCATGCCAGAAAAGAAAGGGGAATCGGGTGAATTGGTGAGCAGTAGTGATTTACTATAAGTTTTTATCCCCCAAGATGGTGATTCATTATCTCTCCTATTATTTCCTTCTTGTGAATAAGCCCCAATAAACTATTTGATTTGAGCGTCATATATACAATTACTCATATTATGCAGAGGAGAGAAACAAGTAAAAAAATTTTAAGTAAGTATTTAAGATCATAGAGCTAGCTAATTATGCTCCAGGCCTTCTTTTTCTTTCTTTCAAACTTAGAAGACAGAACCTTCCCTCATTGCATCATTGTTCCAAAGTAAGGAAACACATTCTACCAAATTACATTAATTTTTGCTGTTCTGTCTAATAAATCATGTGAATAATTTTACTGTTGTATAAAATACATTGTAAAAATTGCACTAACAGATTATGTGGGAAAGCATTCTATTGGCAATAAAAAGCATTCTATTGGCAAAAAATAAGGTAATACCAAATTGGAGACTTCGATAATTGAACAATATTAACAATTATTCCAAAATGTAATACAATTAAAGATGTCTTATATATACAAGTTAAGTTGTTCACAACCCAATCAAGACTAATTAGTAATGGCTTTTCCAGTGGAATTTATCTAGTTTCCTTCTCATAATTGAATTAAACTTAATCTCCTGAGTATCTAAAGGTTGATGAAATCAATATTGGGGTGGTGGAATGAAGACAAAAATGTTCTACTTAAAGCCACATAAATCATTTAGATTTAAAAAAAAATAAAAGATAATGACAACCACTCTTATATGCTGTTTTTGCTGTTCGTGTGCTACATTCAACATATATTGCCAACTATTTCTTTAAGGTTATGGGTTCAGTAATCTGATTAGGCTGGGTCCAGATAATATATATGCTTTAGGTTATACCTGTAGGAAAATAGAAACCATAACAAAACCGTGGGTTCCAAGGATCAGTCAGACGATTTGGCCACTGGAAAACTTAATTTAAGTATTATTAATCTGTGTTCCATTTTGGTAATGTGTAAATCAGCTCATTTTTTGATAACAAATTAAAACCAAGACCCTGAAAGAGATGAGGTTATTAACCCTTGTTCCCCAGCCAATTCCCATTTAGATAATTGCACTGTGCTGCAGGGCTGAATTCTTCCAGTAATTTCGTTTTGAAAAATAAAATTAGACAGCAGATTCTGGCACCCTTTTCCAAATTGTACTGTAGTTCTATAAGTGTACTGTTCAACAGCTGCTATGTTCCACCCCTTAAGTGCTTATGTTCCCAATTTTCCAAAATAATTCATTTTTGTAAAAATAATACATCTCATTTATATAGAGCACTCCATTTCATGATGACAATGTTATTTCCATTCAACCCACATAAACAGTGTCAGTATGAGACTGAGGATAATTTCACAGATAATGAAACAGATGCCCAGAAAAGAGAACGTAAAGAGCACATGGTGAGCTATAGCTCTACTTCTTTTAAAAATATTCTGAATCTTCTCTGGGATGCTTGTGCTTGCCCACAATGTGTCCCTTGATTAGGTCTCTACATATTATGATAGGGAATTCACCTCTATCACAGGGCCAATGAAATTAGAAATTTAGGATGCATGAAAAATGAAAACAAACACAAGCAGAACCCCAAGAATATTAACTAGTCTTTTCACAGGCCTCATATTCATGATTAATTTGGTGTTTCTGAAAGATGTAAAATGCATGCATTTTAACTTAATGATATAAAGGAGTAAAATCCACTTGAAGGTGCCGAAGTGACCATGTGATCATGCAGGGAAGCCACAATAATGGGTAGAGGGCAAGGCTACTGGAACAATACGGCATGTGCCCTAAATGTGCTGTTCTCTCTTCCTCTTTGCCCATCAGCTCTCCCCCAGCACCTTAACCAGATGGTGGCAAGACTACCATCTAGTTTATTAAAAAGAAACATAAGTAGGCTGGTGAAAGTCCCCTCTTTCTCCCTAACAAAGTAAGTGCGATTTTTCTGTCTTCCTTTTCAACTCTAATGATTTTCCTTGGCCTGTTTCATTGGCTGATACTGACAGAAGCATAGGAAAGAAGCATAGATTACTCTTTTCTTGGAGTTCTGGATAAACTCCTAATAACATCTATAAAATAAGATGTGGGCTCAAAAGCTAATCTGTATTTCATCATGTAAAAATCCATCATTTCCGATTTAATGGAGTAGTTTGATTTAAAGAATGAGATTTGAATTTTGTCAAATTCCTTTTCTGCTTCTAGTAAGATGATCCTACGTTTTTGGTTTCTTTCCTATTAGATCAATGTCAAATAGATTAATGGATTTCTAGAACAAACCCCACTTGGTCATAATGTGTCATAATTTTAGTATACTCTCAGTTTCTTTGTGATTAAATGATAGTTCAGATTTTTGCTTGGCTCTTCATAAATGAGGTTGGTCAGCAGTTTTCTTTCTTGTGCTTAACATTTTTCAAGTAAGGGCACCATTTTAATACCTGCTATAGAAAATTTTTGGAAGTTTTACTTAATTTTCAATGCTCTAGACTAGTTTAAGTAACATCTGGATTTTAAAAAATGTGTAAGTTTTTGAGAATGCCCCTGTGAAACTATTTTGGACCAAATACTCTCATCCAGGAGTGCTCTGCCTTGTTTTTGTTTCTCCTATGAAATTACTCTGTTTGAACTTCCTATTTTTACTGAGTATATCTCAATTAGGACATGTTTTATTTTCCTAGAAAATTACACATTTAATCTAGATTTTCAAATTTATTTGCATACAATTATGCACATAAATCTCTTGGGATTCTCATAATTCCTCTTTTCTGAGGCCATTTTCTCCTTTTCGTGGCTTATTTTGTATATACAGGTTTCTCCCCTTTGTTTTGTATAATTGCTTTATTTCATGATTTTTAAAAGTTGTTCAATTCCGCTGATTATTAGTTCCATTGTGTCAACATTAAGTGCTGCTCTTATACTAAGTTTCATCTACTATTTTGGTTCAATTTTTTTAGTATTTTAAATTCTTTGTATTTGAAATTCATTTACTTTTAAATTCTGATTGCATAGGTATTTACTTTGAGGGTAGAGTCTCCTTTTATTGCATTACGTTCAGAGAATATTTATCATTTCTGTATTTTATATTTTTTGAGATTTTTTTATGGCCTAATATAGTGCAAGCATTTGTAAATGTTGCATGTGCAAGTGTATTCTTCATCGTTGGGGTTTGGAGCTCACTAGAAAGCCTAAGATCTATCTTACTGATTATGTCATCATTGCTTCATTTCCAATAGTGTTTTTCTACTGATTCTGTCTTGATCTGGGAGATATGTGGTAAATTCTCTTAGAATTGTTGAGATTCTTTCTGCTCCTTCTTGCATCTCATTACTTTCCTTTTTATCCAGTTGTTGTTTTATTATTGAGTACATAGAAATTAACAAGTTTCTTCATTGTGAATTTTTGCCTTTGGTGTTATAAGGTCCTCTTTCTATTAAATAAAACTCTTTTGGCCTGATTTGCATCATACCTGGTTAGATAATGGTGACTGTATATTTTTCCATGTGCTAACCTGCCTGAACTTCTCTTTATTTTAGGTATTTTTTGTACAGGCTACAAAGATGGTTTCTGTTATAAAGTCTTCACTTTGTGTTCTTTTATTTTTTCATTTTTCATTTAAGAAAATTCATTTCTTCCTTTCTAAAATTTATTTCCATGCACATGATTGCATATTTATGTATGGGGCCTCAAAAACATAAATACTGAGCAATACATATTAACTCACTTAACCTTTATGTTAGCTTAATGAATTAAAAGAGATGATGTCCATTTTAGGAAACTCATTTCTTTTTCTTTTTTTTCTTTTTTTCTTTTTTAAAGAATTTATTTATTTACTTGACAGGCAGAGATCACAAGTAGATGAAGAGACAGGCAGAGAGAGAGGGGGAAGCAGGCTCCCTGCTGAGCAGAGAGCTGGATGAGGAACTCGATCCCAGGACCCAAGATCATGACCTGAGCTTAAGGCACAGGCTTTAACCCACGGAGCTACCCAGGCAGCCCAGGAAACTCATTTCTAAGATAAGGTCTGAAATCTGTATTTCTCTGATCCAATACATACCTACATAATCCTAGCAAAAAAGGAGACATATACTGAAGAACTGAGGCACCACGTTTTCTACTTTTAAATTAAATTTCCAAGTATGCTTTCACTTAAAATTAGTTATTTATATTTATAACATATTTAAAAACTAATAGAGAAAAACAGAGAAAACTATTACTCTACAGAATCATTTAAACACTGTAAAACATATATCACTAATACATACGTATTACATATAGTATGGATATGTATATTTATGCAATTCATAAACAATTTGCATGTTTTTAAAAAATGGGACATAAAGTAGGAACAAGCAATGAGTGGATAAGTTTGATGACTTACAATTTACCTTGATAACAGAAAACACAGACCAGCAAAGAAAGATTTCAAGTATTACAAAGACAAGTCAAAATCTCTTATCTCAGATCTTGTAATTTGCTCCACATATCTGATAGTATATATGTTTTCCTTTCGGAAAGTGACAGCAGTTAGTGCCATATTTCAAAGTACAAACGCTTGTGAGAGCCCGAGTGTTTGCATGCACTTACATGTTTATTACATAATCAGGTGCTTGACATGTTATTTTTCTCTGCCTAAATTTTATACAGTCCTTTAACTAAATTACTTTTTTTGACCAGATCTTTTCTGTTTATGTCCCTGAACGCAACAAAAGAATGGGAATCAGAAGCTACCTCCAAGGTGCATTTGTGCTAGCTTCTTGCCCCTTCCCAGGAAGGTACATTTAGCACCAGTGAGTCTAGCGCCCCCCAGAGGTGAGTAAGGAAAAGCTACATAGAAAAATTGCATGCATTCTTGCTATGCAAAGCATAAATGTCATGTAATTATTGTTTCTATTTTAATTTCTATTTTTCTAAACTCAAAAAAGAAAAACATCTTCTCATTCAAATTGTTATCTGTACCAAGGCACCAATTCTAAGAAATAAGGTGAAACATATAAATTATTCCAAATTCACTTCCTAAATTATGCTTAAAATATGAATATAACGTATCCACAAAGATAAATTTAGACGAATTTGATTTATGTACTTAGGAAAACAAAATCATTAAGCCCTGTCTAGATCTCAAAACTTATTCCAGTTTTATTTTTCTGACTCTCATCTGCCAGCCCTTTTACTGCCTTGTTCAGCTTTCTTCTCCATGCCTCTGAACACTACCTTTGAAACCAAAATAGGATTTTAAATATATATAACAGAAATGCTTCGCCTTGACCACTTTGAACTAGGTCAATTTGAAGTGCAGACTTGGAGGTGAATGATTCGAAAACCTATTAATCTGTAAAGGTCCTGAGTGCCTTCCTGCCATTATTCTTTGCTTTACTATTTTATAGATAAACCACACATCTGCCACGCAGATTCTGAAAAGGTTGGTTTGAATCTACTATCCACAGTTCTCTGCTGTTTCAGGAGAAAAACGAGATTCCCTGAAGGAAGAATTTTTGTGTTACATCATGAATGAAGAAAGAGTCACTCCTCTAAAAGGCAGAAGAAATAAATCCCAGATTATACAAATTAAACGGAAGGGGCTCTTTGCTCTTTCATGGTATCCCTTGTGTGACTCTGTCATTTTTGTGGGTTCCTTTTTATTTTTAACAAAAATAATCTTTTTTGGTAATAAATTGCCCCCAATTAGCCAATCTGGATGGTTGAGGACTAAACTTTCAGAAAGAGATTATATAATTAACAGTTTTGATAAGAACATTTTAATGTCTTACCAAATCTCATGTGGTTTTTTAAAACAGAAGGCTAGAGAGAGTATTATTTAATTCACTAAAATTTTTCAACAAATGAGTTTTATCATCAATCTATGTCAATACTGTTTTGGGCACTAGGTTTAAAATAGGGATGAACTAAGGCAATAAATCCTTGCCTTACTAAGCCCTCACTTTATCAGGACATCATTTATACTAGTGTGGGAGCAGAGATCCCTCATCAAGTGTCACCTTTCAGAGAAAACTCTGATCAACTTGTATAAATTAACACCACTCCCTAGCATCTTAGCATCCTCTATTTCTCTTCATGACAATTTTCTGACATGGATGATTTTATGGTTTGCTTGTTTATTTATTTGAATGTGGAATTTCTCAGAAAACAGGCATTTACAGATCATTACAACTGAGCCATACAGTTAAAAAGAAGGTGAAAAGATGGTTCACCCAAGCAAAGAACCCCTGCCTTGTTCTGACTTATGACAAGTTGATGAAACAACAGACCAGCCTTGCTCTCCTCCCTCATTTGTGTGCTCTCAGAAGCAGGAAATAGACCATCAAACTGGTCTGTGGGAGCTAGAGAGCCAAAAAGAATCAATAGACCAGAGAAAAATATCTCCAGTGCAAGACTGTCCCAACAAGTGCTTTCCCTATGGCAGCAACCCAAGGCAACTTAGAAGTGAGGAAGGCAAGTTGCTAGTAGAGAGATGCCTGGGGCTCTCATTCAGGGTAATGGGAGATACAGAGAGGATGACAAGAGATAGTTCTCTGGAGTTGAATGACTGGCAACTCTTCAGAGTGCTGAGACTAGTGACATTCCTCAGAGAAACAGGAATTCAGATGAAAACTCTGGACCACCTTCCTGGACTCTTAGGTGCTAGTAACCGAAATCTAGCTTCCTGTCTTTTCCCATAAATGGTCCACAGCCTTTTGTCAACCACCTGCCACCCCGGGACAGCCCTTTGGCTGCCTGCCATTTCTTACTTCTAATACATTCATTCTCCTAAACAATGTCACTTCCATGTTGCAAAGGCTCTGGTGGAGAGCTCAGAGAGATGGGTTCATCAAGAAACTGAGAAATACCTATGACAAAAAGCATGACATACTGAGCAAGAGGCAGAAAAGCAGAAGGGGAAGAAAGAAAAACAGTAAGAGAGAGTTCTAACAACAACAAAAATATACGATAACTGGTCCACTCCCTCATCTCCTCCTCTGTGAGTCCAACCACATCTGCAATATCTCTGAAATGCAGTATTAGAGATAGAAGAAGGGAAAGAAACAACAGCTCGGAGGCACAGGGGACATGCAACTACTTTCTGAAATCAATTATGGACTTTTTTGTTCCAGGAGTCTCTCCCATTCACATAGTTCCAGGTCTCCCTTATTGCTGGAAATTTAGTGTGCAATACCAATTAAATATTTCCATTTATTCTCTCCTGCTGTTTTATTTCATGCTTATCATTTTATTGGTTAATAATAGAATATAAAAGCTATGAATTCAAAATGATTGATAATTTATAGATATTACTATAGAATTAGCCATCTTCACATGAGCTTTTATTATATTGAAAGTATTATAAAGTCCAATATATTTCAATTTAGCAGCTGCTCATATAATGTCTGTTTACATAATATACCATCTGTTTAACTTAATCCTTGACTATTAATATTCAGAAGCGCAGAAACAAAAATGGCCTCTTCTCTGAAATGGAACTACCAATACCAGAATGGTTATATTGCCTATATGGGTGAAAAATACCTATACACTGTACTTAATAATAGATATGCGTTAGTCACAAATCATGTAGAAAAAAAAAATATCATCAGCATTAGAAACACAGCAGTCAACAAAACAGGTACAAATCTCTGTATTCACTGGACCTACCCTGGAAGCAAGGGAGGAGGACAGAAAACAAAAGAACAATGTAGAATATCCCATGTGTTGATGAGGAATAAGGAGGACACTGAAGAGGGGAGAGGAATCCAGAATTGGGGCTGAAAATGATTTGTTTTGTTGACTGTTTCCTTTGCTGTGCAGAAGCTTTTGATCTTGATGAAGTCCCAAAAGTTCATTTTTGCTTTTGTTTTCTTTGCCTTTGGAGACATGTCTTGAAAGAAGTTGCTGTGGCTAATGTCAAAGAGGCTACTGCCTATGTTCTCCTCTAGGATTTTGATAGATTTCTGCCTCATGTTGAGGTCTTTTATCCATTTCGATGTTATCTTTGTGTATTGTGTAAGAGAATGGTTGAGTTTCATTCTTCTACACATAGCTGTCCAATTTTCCCAGCACCATTTATTGAAGCGACTGTCTTTTTTCCACTGTATATTTTTTTCCTGCTTTGTCGAAGATTATTGCACCATAGAGTTCAGGGTCCATATCTGGGCTCTCTACTCTGTTCCACTGGTCTATGTGTCTGTTTTTGTGCCAATACCATGCTGTCTTGGTAATCACAGCTTTGTAATAAAGCTTGAAATCAGGCAACATGATGCTCCCAGTTTTGTTTTTCTTTTTCAACATTTCCTTAGCAATTCAGGGTCTCTTCTAGTTACATACAATTTTGGGACTATTTGTTTCAACTCTTTGAAAAATGCGAGTGAAATTTTCATCAGGGTGGTGTTGAAAGTATAGATGGTTCTAGGAAGTATAGATATTTTGACCATGTTTATTCTTCTGATCCGTGAGCATGGAGTTGTCTTCTACCTTTTTGTGCCTTCTTCAATGTCTTTCATGGGTGTTCTGTAGTTCCTCAAGTACAGATCCTTTACCTCTTTGGTTAGGTTTATTCCCAGGTATCTTATGGTTCTTTGTGCTATAGTAAATGGAATCGATTCTCTCATTTCCTGTTCTATATTTTCATTGTTAATGTATAAGAAAGCAACTGATTTCTGTACATTGACTTTGTATCCTGCCACATTACTGAATTGCTGTGTGAGTTCTAGTTTGTGGGTGGAGTCTTTTGGGTTTTCCATATAAAGTATTGTGTCATCTGTGAACAGAAGACTTTGACTTCTTCATTACCAATTTGAATAACTGTTATTTCTTTTTGTCTTCTGATTGCTGTTGCTAGAACTTCTAGTACTATGTTGAAAACAGTGGTGAGAGTAAACATCCTTGCCATGTTCCTGATCGCAAAGGGAAGGCTGTCAGCTTTTCCCCAGTGAGGATGATATTTGCTGTGGGTTTTCCATAGGTAGCTTGTATGAAGTTGAGGAATGTTACCTCTCTTCCTATACTTTGAATCATTTTAATCAGGAACAAATTCTGTATCTTGTTAAATGTTTTTTCCACGTCAATTGAGAGGACCATGTGGTTCTTCTCTCTTCTCTTATTAATTTGTCCTACCACACTGATTGATTTGTGAATGTTGAACCACCCTTGCATCCCATGGATAAATTCCACCTGGTCATGGTGGATAATCTTTTTAATGTATTGTTGGATCTTATTAACTGGGATATTGTTGAGAATCTTAGCATCCATATTCATCAGGGATATTGGTCTGAAATTCTCATTTTTGGTGGGATCTTTGCCTGGTTTGGGGATAAGGGTAATGCTGGCTTCATAAAAAGAGTCTGGAAAATTTCCTTCTGTTTCTATCTTTTGAAACAGCTTCAGGAGAATAGGTATTAATTCTTCTTTGAATTTTTGATAGAATTCTCCAGGGAATCCATCAGGTCCTGGGCTCTTGTCTTTTGGGATGTTTTTGATCACTGCTTCAATCTCATTACTAGATATCGACTGATATTCAGGTTTTCAGTTTCTTCCTGATTCAGTTTTGGAAGTTTATAGATTTCCAGGAATGCATCCATTTCATTTAGGCTGCTTAACTTAATGGCATAAAACTGTTGATAATAATTTCTGATGATTGTTTACATTTCCTTGGTGTTAGTCATTATCTCTCTCTTTTCATTCATAATTTTATTAATTTGGGGTCCTTCTCTCTTCTTTTGGATTAGTTGGCCAATGGTTTATCAATCTTACTGATTTTTTTTTTTTTCAGAAAACCAGCTTCTATTTTCATTGATGTGTTCTACTATATCTCTAGTTTCTATCTCATTGATCTCTGCTCTATTCTTGATTATTTCCCGTCTTGTATATAGGGTTGGCTTACTTTGTTGTTGATTCTCCAGTTCTTTAAGGTGTAAAAAGAGCTGGTGTATTCTGGATTTTTCTTTTTTTTTTTTTTTTTTTTTTTTTTTTTTTTTTTTTTTTTTTTTTTTAGGGAGGTTTGGATGGCTATTTATTTTCCCTTAGGACCGCCTTTGCTGAATCCCATAGGTTTTAGGCTGAAGTGTCTTCATTCTCATTGGTTTCCATGAATTGTTTAAGTTCTTTGATTTTCTGGTTGATCCTAACATTCTTAAGGTGGTCTTTAGCTTCCAAGTGTTTAAATTCCTTCCAAACTTTTTCTTGTGGTTGGTTCCAGTTTCAAAGCATTGTGGTCTGAGAATGTGCAGGGAATAATCTCAGTATTTTGGTATCAGTTGAGCCCTGATTTGTGACCCAGTATGTGGTGTATTCTGGAGGAAGTTCTATGTGCACTCGAGAAGAGTGAGTATTCTGTTGTTTTAGGGTAGAATGTTCTGTATATATCTATGAGGTCCATCTGGTCCAATGTGTCACTCAATGCTCTTGTTTCTTTATTGATTTTCTGCTTTTATGGTCTATTACTGAGAGTCTGAGAGTGGCGGGTTAAGACCCCTACTATTAGACCCTCGAAGTCAAGATGGCAGAGAAGTAGCAGGCTGAGACTACATCAGGTAGCAGAAGATCAGCTAGATAGCTTATCAATCCACTGCCTACACCTACAAATCCAACAGAAGACCAAAGAGAAGAAGAACAGCAATTTGAGAAACAGAAAATCAACCACTTTCTGAAAGGTAGGACTGGCAGAGAAGTGAATCCAAAGCGACAGGAAGATAGACCGCAGTGGGAGGGGCCAGCTCCCGGCAAGCAGCGGAGCAATGAAACACTAAATCAGCACTTTTAAAAGTCTATTCCGGGGCGCCTGGGTGGCTCAGTGGTTTGGCCTGCTGCCTTCCGCTCGGGTCATGATCTCAGGGTCCGGGGATCGAGCTCTGCATCGGGCTCCCTGCTCCGCAGGAAGCCTGCTTCCCTCTCTCTCTCCCTCTCTCTCTGCCTGCCTCTCTGCCTACTTGTGATCTCTGTCTGTCAAATAAATGAATAAAATCTTAAAAAAAAATAAAATAAAATAAAAGTCTATTCCGCTGAGGGACATCGCTCCAGAGGCTAAACTGGGTGAAGCCCACACGGGCTCAGTGTGGCCTCAGGTCCCACAGGGTCACAGAAGGATTGGGGGTGTCTGAGTGTCACAGAGCTTGCAGGTATTAGAATGGGGAAGCCGGCTACAGAGACAGAACTGAGGAGTGAGCTCTCAGTTCAGGGTTACCTTGAACCAGTTGTAGGCTCAGTGAGCTTGGAGCGCAGACAGAGGCCAGGGAGAGAGGAGTGATTGGGTGCTATTCTCTGAGGGCGCACTGAGGAGTGGGGCCCCAAGCTCTCAGCTCCTCTGGGCTGGACACTGGGAGGCTGCCATTTTCATTCCCATCCTATGGAACTCTGTGGAAAGCATTCAGGAAACAAAAGCTCCTGGTAAGGGCGGTGCAATTCCGCCTGAGGCAAAGACACTTGAGAATCACTACAACAGCCCCCTCCCCCAGAATATCAACAAGAAATCCAGCCAGGACCAAATTCAACTACCAAGGAGTGCAGGTTCAATACCAAAGAGAGCAGCAGAATTCCAGAGGAGGAGAAGCAAAGCATGAAATTCATCGCTTTCTCCCCATGATTCTTTAGTCTTGCAGTTAATTAATTTTTTTTCCTCTTCTGCTAATTATTTTTTAATTTTTACCCTTTTCTTTTTTAACATTTTAAAACTAGTTTATCTAATATATATATAT
>NC_081565.1:38907475-39034062 GCF_022355385.1 Mustela nigripes | reverse complement strand
AGACCTGTACCCCTGGGGATAAAAATATATGTTTATAAAAAATAAAAAATTAAAAAAAAAAAAAAAAAAGTAGTTTTTCACTCATATGTGGAACATAAGGAATAGTACAGAGAACCACAGGGAAATGGAGGGAAAACTGAGTGGGAAAAAATCAGAGAGGGAGACAAACCATGACAGATTCTGGACTCTAGGAAACATACTGAGGCTTGTAGAAGGGAGAGGGGTGGGGGTTGGAGTAACTGGGTGATAGGCATTAAGAATGGCACATAATATGAAGAGCACTGGGTGTTATATGCAACTAGTGAATCATTGAACACATCAGAAACTAACAATGTACTATATGTTGCCTAACTGAAAAAAATTAAAAAATAAATTAAAAAATAAAACCAGTTTTGTAGCATGAGCATTTTAGCATTTTAAGATACGTTGCTTGCTCGGTCTCATCTGACTACCCAGTGTTTTCCAGCATTAGCAGCCCTTTTTAATTCAAGTTTTAATTAATTTTAGTTCAGGTATTCTTTCATCAATTATGTTTGATCTTCAGTTTATGTTCCCCATTCACACTAATCCAAAAGAGGTTTTCTGGTTTCCTTGATTTGGCATTTTATTTTACGTCACTTCTTTTTCACTCTTGGCTCCTCACATGATATCCGCTTCCAAGTTGCCTGGTGGATTTTCTGGTCAATGTTCATAAGTGGGACCATGGAGGTGTATTCTCAGAGTCCTTCCATCTCTTAACTATGTTTCTATTGATTTTGCATAGTACCATAATTAGGAGGATGAGGAGAGAGAAGGAAATAATACACTGAAGACAAAAGCTTAACACCCCACTCAGCAACAGTACACCACACCCACCCACCCACCCACACACACACACACACACACATTCAATAAATGTGAACTATCATTGCATCTTAAAGTGAGGCTATTCTCATTAATTGCACTTATAGTTACTGAGCTCACTCCATCCATATACCTTAAGTTATCTTTAACTTAGTGATATTCTTCCCATGACATTACTCCTTGAAGTTAGCACATGTATACTTATATTCATCCCCTATCCTCACCACCTCTGTCTCCCTTCCATCCTCCCTCCTGCTTCTGTATCTCTCTGTGTCTCTGCTTCTCTTCCCCTCCACACACACAGCATGTATTAAAACTTCTCCAACTGCTCTTTTTTTTAAATCATTAGTTTTTGTTTTCAGTGTGTACCATTTTATCTGCAGTTCCCTCTTAATTTGAAACTTGGCAAATCAGTTTTTCATACAAAGTCAAGCTTCCATCAATTATGTTGTCCTATAGATAGCCTCCACTCTCACTCCTTTAACACCTTACTTGGTTTTAATCTTCTTGCAGCACTTCTGACCACTTAGCAAGTTACAAATTTATTCTATTGACATCCTTCATAGTAGGACTCTGTTGGTTCATTCATTGCTGCATTCACTGTCTACAATGGTTTCCGGCCTCAAGCACCATTCAATAAATACTGCTAACCAATGAATAAGAATCAATAAATACCCAATATTTGATTTACAACCATTAGCTAGTATCCTACTGCTTATTGTCTGTTCTAGTGAAACAACGTTAACTCCTGAGCCTCATATGTCTCTTCAGCTTTCACATAGCATTCTTGACAATTATGTTAGTATATAAACTGTTATCGTAAAGAAGTGAATGTCACTGACAGGCAGTTTTTCTCTTTGCTTATTTCAAGGGCACCTTGAAGATAGTTGCATGACTTCCCTACTTCTCTGACATGATTATCCTCAGCAGGAACACATTGTGAAAATGTAGAGCTCATGTTGCCAAAGTCAACCATGTAATACCCTCTCTGTCCTAGCTGTGAGAATACTCTCCTCAGCCTCCCTCACAGTCCTTAGGTAATCAAAATCTAAATCACATAATGTTTGATGGCCTGATCTAAATTGTAATTCTCAGCACACAAAATCAGATGAGTGTGCAATATCTTCTGTGTCTTCAAAAGCCATTCCATTTTTTTTTTATGAGAATGAGTTATGGTTTGGTTTTCTTCCCAAATATAAACTCATTTGAACATATCTTACAGGGAAAAAAAGAATGTTTAATTTCACTGCGTATGAAAGGTCCTCTTCTCTATTTCAACTACCAAAGCACATTTTCCCTCTTTTTTGATAGTTCTTTGTAATTTCAATTGAAGTGTGGTGAAGTTGGTAGAAAGACTTCAAATGAAGTGGTTAAACAAAAATAGTCATCATGAACCAATAACCTACAACTAAAGTTTTCTGAAGGATTCTAATTGATTACTATAGCTACTCTAAATGACTCAGGAATACTAATAATTTTATTGGGATCTTAATATATCCACAGCTATATTTTATTACACAAGTCATATTCATTTCAAGAATCCTACTAGTCAATGCATTAACTACATTAGGCCATCATTAAATTAGTTATGTATAGTTTATGCAGTAACTGTCTCCCATAGATGGAAACAAAAGATGTTAACAGTAATCATGCTGAGCAGAGCTACAAGAAGCTATTGCACAAATAAACATTTCCATTACATATTTGAAATACCAAAATATTTGACAATTTCTAAAAAATGTAACAAAAACCTAAGGTGTATTATGACATAGTATCTATGAAATTTAATAGAAGTTAATTGAATATTTGGTTAAGTTAAAGCTATGAAAAACAATAAATGACATTCCTGTGTAGTTTTGATAAATATAATAATTTAATATGCTGTGTCCTTGAAAATGAAAAACAAATATACTCCAGCTGTATGTACTGATACTAATGGATTTTTTTAAAAGATTTTATTTATTTATTTATTTATTTATTTGACAGACATAGATCACAAGTAGGCAGAGAGATGGTGGGGCGGGGTGGGGGGGGCGGGGAAGGATGAGTCTCCCTGCTGAGCAGAGAGCCTGATGCGGGGCTTTATCCCAGGACCCTGGGATCCTGACCTAAGCTGAAGACAGAGGCTTTAACCCACTGAGCCACCCAGGTGCCCCAATACTAATGGATTCTTAAGCTAAAGGGGAAAAGGTTTTAAATGCAGTACAAATAACATTTATATAAAGTTTGAAAACAAAATCAAACACTCTTATATTTGTATATATAAAACATATAAGGAGGATAAGAATATGAGAAATATAAAATTCAAAATCATTGCTTTCTCTGAGTCCTAAGGCTATATGAGGGAAGCTCTATAGAGTTTGGGGGGCTTCATGAGAATTGATTTAAGAATCTGTTTCTTAAGTGTGATGCTGGGTACCATAAGTATTTTCTGATTCTTATTTACAAACACAAATATATACATATTTTGTATAATAAAACATTATACAATTACAGGAAATGGAAAATCTTCATATCCATTAAATAATGTTATTTAGGAAAAATTTTAGACTAAATGAATTAATAAAATGATCAATAATTTCCTATAGCTGTTTAGGTCATTTCTTTGCTCTTTTACTATCTCTATCTCTTTTACTCAACCTCTGCATTTCCAACATCTCACCAGTTTCAAGTGGAATATTTTACTCATAAAGACTTCATAATTTGTCTAGTAGGTTGTATGTCACTCATATATCAATTTATCTTATGTTTCAATGTTGTAACTACATTATTTCCTTATACATTTTTCACCTAAAAAATAATATTTTTCCTTAAATGGACTTCTTTACAAAAGCGAATAAAACACCTCATGAGGGTAATAATAAAATTTTGAAACTTCAGTGAATGAATATAAAGCATAATTTGAAGTACATTTTTCTTACTTTTAATTAGAGAGGATTTTTAAAAGTTTATGTTTAAATTCCAGTTAACATACAGTGTAATATTAGTTTCAGGTATAGAATTTAGTGGTTCAACACTTTCAAGCAACATCCAGGCTTCATCACAAGTGCCCAAGAGAGGATTTTTAAATGAACCACTATATTGTATTGATGCTAAGATGAATTTTTCACTTATTAGTGTCTTTAAAATCAAAGGCAGTATAGATTTAAGAAAATACAGCACTTGGACACACATATAGAATTTGATATTCCAAACAAAAATTTCTATTTTTCTGTTTTTGTGACACCTCCAGGACCTTAAGACCACAAGATTTTCAAAAAAGGTAAAGCTTATATTTAGAGGCTTTTTTTGGGTAGTGCTTAAAATTAAAGAACATTCTTTTCTGGAAAAGGAGAGTTTACTGGAAATAATTATGTAGGCATTACAAAATACTACAGATTCTTATTTAGATAATTAATCCCAATAAATACACTTTATTTATAAAAATAGATTAGCTAATGTGAAAAAAGTCAAAGGGAAAAAATCAATTATCATATGGTTTCACTTATTTGTGGAACATAAGGAATAGCATGAAGGGTATTGGAGAAGGGAAAGATGAAGGGGGAGAAATCAGAGTGCGAGCAAACCATGAGAGACTATGGACTCCAGGAAACAAAGGTAGAGTTTTAGAAGGGAGGGTAGTGGGAAGATGGGTGAGCCCAGAGATAGATATTAAGGAGGGCACAGATTGCATGGAACACTGAGTATTACACACAAACAATGAATCCTTGAATATTACTTCAAAAACTAATGATCTACTGTATGGTGACTAACCTAACACAATAAAAAAATATTAAAAAATCAATTAGTTACCTACTCTATTAATAGTTCTATTGCCAGGCTTGCCATTCTATACTCTTTATTAGCACTTCCTTTCTAAATATATGTTTTAGATATGATTGCTTCTAATAGCTGAATATATGGATAGAGTAACTCTGAGATAGTTGATCTTCTTGCCATTCTATACTCTTTATTAGCACTTCCTTTCTAAATATATGTTCTAGATATGATTGCTTCTCATAGCTGATTATATGGATAGAGTAACTCTGAGATAGTTGATCTTCACGAATTTACTTAAAACAAACATACGGAGTACATATGTATGTATGTACAAACATACAATAGTAACATACTCATAACATATTTTGACAAGGTGAAACCCACATTTTTCTTAATAATGACTTGATTTAGGAAATCAGCACACACTGAGGACAACCACATATGGAGGTGAGCGTGAGGGAACCTAGCCAACTTGGTGACAACTGTCTTGAAGTCTTCCTGAAAGAGGGACTCGGCTGATTTGTACCCGGATAATCCATTCAATTCCTCTACTTTGGCCAATAAAAACACAGGTAGAATAAATTGAAAATACATACTTAGTCCCAAGGTTACTTTTCTTGAGTGACACTGGGAGATGTTCCCAGCGTTTCAGCCCTCGGCCCGTGCAGACACAGGAAGATTGGGAACCAGATCATTAGACTGCTACAAAAGCAATGTTTTCCTGTCATCTCGTGATTTTATTTTTTTCTTGAATACTGTGGTTTTATATAAAGTAATGAATCTGACTGCTCACTAAGAATGTGCCTATCTTTATTTTTCACTGGCACTCTGAGAATCATTTCCTCAGAAAAATGGGAGGTGGGGGATGCTGGTGTTATCATCTCATTTAAATATGTGCAAAAGATTCTGAATTTTTATAAAACAAGTTTCTCATTCTCTAGAGAAGATGAGGTAGGGATAGAGAGAAGGAGGAGGGAAGTCAGAGGGCTTAATGCCTAAGAGGAAAGACAGAACAGGTAAGCAGAGGAATATCTTAATGGAAGGTGGGAGTATTTCCCAACTTGATGACCAGTTAATAAGATGAAAAAGACTCAGGAAAAGAAGTTTCCTTAAACTTGAAACTCTCACTGCCAAATATCCATCATTGAACATATGTCAGCAAACCTCACCCTCCTTTCACAAACATGTTTGAAGACGTATAGACCTTGTGCATAATAGTATATGAAATGAAAAACCACTCTCTAAATAAAAGAGAAATGAACAAAAATAGCCTGTTGTTTACCTCTGAATGGAGTAGTAGGTATCTGGTCCCCCTTAAGTGTAATTGAATTCCATTGTTTAAGTACTCTTTGCCTATCCCTTCTTTTTGAAAAGAAGGAGATCATCATTAATTGTCAATGCCCTATGGGCTGCATGAGGAAGCAGATAAGGCCACCAGGTACAAGTACATAAGCACATTCAGCGCAATTCATTTCAGCTTCATTGGTTCAAAGAAATGTACTCAGTGTTACGATGTCAACCCAGTTATGTTGAATAGTTTTTGTTTGTTTGTTTTAATTTTATTTTCCGGGTCCGCTTCTATGTTGAGCCTTGCCTTTCACTCTTTATCTTTTGGCCTGCCTTTGGTAGTGACTCTATATAAACTGCAGAGTCTGAATGGATCTTGAAATTTTCTGTTCTGGCATGAACATAATCTCAATCTCCTTCCTTAAATGAATCATAGTGAAAAAAAAATCCCCATGATCTTAAATCCAGTGCAGTAATTATGCATATCGTCATCAGGGAACCGAAATTTCATTCCTAAGATTCTAAGTATTAGCCTCTGACTTGATATAGAATTTCAGGTCCATAGAGTGCTGGCATTTAAGATGTACATGAATGTTCTTCTTCTGACAATATTTTAAGATAGGTAAACTGCAAAGCCAGGTAGTTATGAAAAACCTGCACATACTAGGAAAATATGAAAAATATGCTTTAATTTGCATTTTAAGTCAGGAAGATAGTTCATTTTCTTTCCCTAACATGATTAAACTAATGGTTAAGCATTACAAACTTTCTGCAGATAGCCTGAACTCTCTCACTCATCCCTTTCTTCATCTAACTCTGCTGATCAACATGCATCTCTGGTTAAATTTGCATCTCCACTTCTTCTGTATTTGCATTAATGTAGCTAAATGTGGTTGGACAAAGGTAGTATTATATTGACTGGCTTTGCTTTTAGTTTAAGAGCACAACTCTTAATGATGTTATTATAGATACTGTGACCACATATTTTATTCTCAAAACTGAAACACTTTTGATAGTTAAAAAATGTGTTATTGGTAATTACCATAGACATAAATCAGTACTGTCCAAGGTAAACTGGGCCTGTCCTGGGCAAACTGATGTATGATTACTCACATTTTTGATGAACTACACATAATATTATCTGAGATAACTGCACATATTTTGTATAACTGACTTCACTCAAGGGGCTTCACTGCCATATGATTTTTTTCATACAAAGCATTGTTATTCTCAGTGACTTCTACAATACCAAGCCCAGGGCCAATTATCTGTGTTCAGATGACTGTGTTTCCCAGTAGCATTTTCCAAACTTCACCATGCTTCCCCTGAAACACTTTTCTCAGCTGACATCTAAAACACTACACACTTGCAGGTGGATCCTTACTTTACAGGCTACTACTTTGCAGAACCCTTTGCTAGTTACTCTTCATCTCCCAGGCTACAAAAAGTTTTGTGCTTTATGGCGCAAATCTCGGTCCTTGTACTTTCTCTACCAACACTCATTCCTTTGTTGACTTAATCTTGGTTCTTGGAGTTAAAGACTAGTCGGATGGTAATGGTTTTGTATTTGCATCTCCAAACAAGCTCTCTGTTCTTAATATAAAATGGTCATACTCAACTGCTTATGCTCTCTAGTTAGGTGTCAAAAAGGTATCCAAATGTAACAAAGATTTCCAGAAGAAACTCTGGACTTTCCCTCCAAAACTGCTATACTCTCTGTCTTCTACCCTTGTTAAAGAAAGTCATCCACTTGTTCAAGCAAAAACTTGGAGTTAGTGTTTCACTCTCTTTTACTCTCCCACTCCATCTCAAAATCAACCACCAAGTCCTATTCACTTTACCTTCAAAGTATATCCAGAGTCTGACCACAACCACCATCTCTACTATTACTATTCTTGTCTTACTCTTCATTATTTCTTAACCTGGATTATAGCAACAGCTCACCTTGCTTCCTCCCTTTTTCTCCCTTAGTCTGTTCAACATAGCATCTACAGTAACTAAACCCAAAACACTGTAACTATTTTGCTCAAAACCTTCTGCAGGCTTCTTATTTTACTTAGAGTAAAAGTTGAAGTTCTTTGGTAGACCAACAAGCTCCTTCATTATATTGCAGCCACTTAGCATTTCTTCTCTGACATTAGTGTCCTCAGATTATTTTATTTTAGTCACAACTGCTGTTTCTCAAGCATAACCAGAATACTTCTCCCTCAGAGTGTTTGTACTCCCTGTTCCCTTTACCAGAAATACTTTTCTTCCAGCTATCCATGTATCTTTTCTCATCCCTTTGACATTTTGCATATATTTCACTGTCTCAGGAGAGTCAATTTTTATTTTCGCAAATCACTAAAAATGCAATTTCCATACGAATAGCAATTTTGGTCATTTTTTTTTCCCTCACTGTTCTACTGTAATCACCGAGAAGATTCACAGTAAACACTCCCTGAACAAATCAATCAGTGAATTCAATATTTCTCTGTTTCTTAGCAGACTCTGATACCTTTATGAATTTTTTTCTTTTCAGTGTAACAGAATTCACTGTTTATGCACCACACCCAGTGCTCCATGCAATACATGCCCTCCATAATACCCACCACCTGGTTCCCCTAACTCCCTGCCCCTTCAAAACACTTCAAAACACAGATTTTTTTTCAGAGTCCATAGTCTCTCATGGTTCATCTCCCCTTCTAATTTCCCTTAACTACCTTCTCCTCTCCATCTCCCTATGTCCTCCATGTTATTTGTTACGCTCCACAAATAAGTGAAACCATATGATAATTGACTCTCTCTGCTTGACTTATTTCACTCAGCATAATCTCTTCCAGTCCCATCCATGTTGCTACAAAAGTTGGGTATTCATCCTTTCTGATGGAGGCATCATACTCCATATTGTATATGGACCACATTTTCCTTATCCATTTGTCCGTTGAAGGGCATCTTAGTTCTTTCCACAGTTTGGTGACAAAGTGGCCATTGCTGCTATAAACATTGGGGTACAGATGGCCCTTCTTCTCACTACATCTGTATCTTTGGGGTAAATACCCAGTAGTGCAATGGCAGGGTCATAGGGAAGCTCTATTTTTCATTTCTTAAGGAATCTCCACACTGTTCTCCAAAGAGGCTGCACCAACTTGCATTCCCACCAATAGTGTAAGAGGGTCCCCCTTTCTCCACATCCTCTCCAACGTTGTTTCCTGACTTGCTAATTTTGGCCATTCTAACTGGTATAAGGTGGTATCTCAAAGTGGTTTTAATTTGAATCTCTCTGATGGCTAGTAATGATGAACATTTTTTCATGTGTCTGATAGCCATTTGTATGTCTTCATTGGAGAAGTGTCTGTTCATGTCTTCTGCCCATTTTTTGATATGATTATCTGTTTTGTGTGTGTTGAGTTTGAGTTCTTTTAGATCCTGGATATCAGCCTTTTGTCTGTACTGTCATTTTCAAATATCTTCTCCCACTCCGTGGGTTGCCTCTTTGTTTTGTTGACTGTTTCCTTTGCTGTGCAGAAGCTTTTGATCTTGATGAAGTCCCAAAAGTTCATCTTTGCTTTTGTTTCCTTTGCCTTTGGAGACATATCTTGAAAGAAGTTGCTATGGCTGATGTCGAAGAGGTTACTGCCTATGTTCTCTTCTACGATTCTGATGGATTCCTGTCTCACGTTGAGGTCTTTTATCCATTTCAAGTTTATCTTTGTGTATGGTGTAAGAGAATGGTCGAGTTTCATTCTTCTACATATAGCTGTCCAATTTTCCCAGCACCATTTATTGAAGAGACTGTCTTTTTTCCACTGGTTATTTTTTCCTGCTTTGTCAAAGATTATTTGACCATAGAGTTGAGGGTCCATATCTGGGCTCTCTAGTCTGTTCCAATGGTCTGTGTGACTGTTTTTATGCCAGTACCATGCTGTCTTGGTGATCACAGCTGTGTAGTAAAGCTCGAAATCAGGTAATGTGATGCCCCCAGTTTTATTTTTCATTTTCAACATTTCCTTAGCAATTCAGAGTCTCTTCTGATTCCATACAAATTTTAGGATTATTTGATCCAGCTCTTTGAAAAATACCAGTGGAATTTTGATCAGAATGGCATTAAAAGTATAGATTGCCCTAGGCAGTACAGACATTTTAACAATGTTTATTCTTCCAATCCAAGAGCATGCAATGGTCTTCCATCTTTTTGTGTCTTCTTCAGTTTCTTTCATGAGTGTTCTGTAGTTCCCTGAGTACAGATCCTTTACCTCTTTGGTTAGGTTTATTCCCAGGTATCTTATGGTTCTTGGTGTTATCGTAAATGGAATAGATTCTCTCATTTCCCTTTCTGTATTTTCATTGTTAGTGTATAAGAAAGCAACCGATTTCTGTACATTGACTTTCTATCCTGCCACATTACTGAATTGCTGTGTGAGTTCTAGTAGTTTGTGGGTGGAGTCTTTTGAGTTTTTCATATAAAGTATCATGTCATCTGCAAAGAGAGTTTGACTTCTTCATTGCCAATTTGGATACCTTTTATTTCTCTGTTATCGGATTGCTGTTGCTAGGACTTCTAAGTCTATGTTGAACAAGAGTGATGAGAGTGGGCATCCTTGTTGTGTTCCTGATCTCAACGGGAAAGCTGTGAGCTTTTTCCCACTAAGGATGATATTTGCTGTGGGTTTTTCATAGAGAGATTTTATGAAGCTCAGGAATGTTCCCTCTCTTTCTATACTTTGAAGTGTTTTAATCAAGAACAGATGCTGGATTTTGTCAAATGTTTCTTCTGCATCAATTGAGAGGACCATGTGGTTCTTCTCTCTTCTCTTATTGGTTTGTTCTATCACATTGATTGATTTGAGAATGTTTAACCATCCTTGTAGCCCAGGGATGAATCCCACCTGGTCATGGTGGATAATCTTTTTAATGTGCTGTTGGATCCTGTTGGCTAGGATCTTGTTGAGAATCTTAGCATCCATATTCATTAGTAATATTGGTCTGAAATTCTCCTTTTTGGTGTGGTCTTTGCCTGGTTTGGGGATCAGGGTAATGCTGGCTTCATAAAAAAAAGTCTGGAAATTTTCCTTCTGCTTCAATTTTTTGAAACAGCTTCAGGAGACAGGTATTATTTCTTCTTTGAATATTTGGTAGAATTCCCCAGGGAATCCATCAGGTCCTGGGCTCTTGTTTTGTGGGAGGTTTTTGATCACTGCTTCAATCTCGTTACTAGATATCAGTCTATTTGGGTTGTCAATTTCTTCCTGGTTCAATTTTGGGAGTTTATAGTTTTCCAGGAATGCATCCATTTCATCTAGGTTGCTTAACTTATTGGCATATAACTGTTGATAATAACTTCTGATGAATGTTTCTACTCCCTTGGTGTTAGTTGTGATCTCTCCCTTTTCATTCATAATTTTATTGAGTTTTCTCTCTTTTCTTTCAGATTAGTGTGGCCAATGGTTTATCAATCTTGTTGATTCTTTCAAAAAAACAGCTTCTAGTTTCATTGGTACGTTCTACTGTATCTCTAGTTTCTATCTCATTGATCTCTGCTCTAATCTTGATTATTTCCCTTCTTGTGTGTGGAGTTGGCTTAATTTGTTGTTGATTCTCCAGTTCTTTAAGGTGTAGAGACAGCTGCTGTATTCTGGGTTTTTCAGGTTTGTTTGTTTGTTTGTTTTTAAAGATTTATTTATTTATTTATTTGACAGAAATCACAATTAGGCAGAAGTAGGCAGAGTGGCAGGTAGATAGAGAGGGAGAGGCAGACTCCCTGCTGAGCAGAGAGCCTGATGTGCCCTGGATCCTAAGACCCTGGGATCATGACCTGAGCTGAAGGCCGAGGCTTAACCCACTGAGCCACCCAGGCACCCCTTTCAGGGTTTGTTTGAGGGAGGCTTGGATGGCTATGTATTTCCCCTCCTTGGACTGCCTTTGCTGTATCTGATAGGTTTTGGGCCAAAGTGTCTACATTCTCATTGATTTCCATGAATTGTTTAAGTTCTTCTTTGATTTCCTGGTTGATTTTTAATATAAAACAATGGTTGATCTCTCTAATCGTTGATGATGTAATTAAAATTTTACCCCATTGACTTTGAGCAACCATATGGTTCACGGTGGAGAAAAAAAATCTGTCCTGTTTCTAAAAGGCGAGTACCCCAGAGTTGCTGTAACACCAGAGTCTCTGTTGGTTTTCAGGGTCTCTTTTTACATGGCTCTTTCCTAACTTCAGAAAGATATGAAATCAAAAGCTAAATTCCAGAAATAAGTCCTAGACCCAATGCAAATGGGAACTAGGAGGATGTTTATCCTATTTAAATTCCTGAAAAAATTTTAATGAATAAAACATTTACTTATATTTCATAAATGTCTGATGAAGCAACCAGAATGACAGGTGTTTTTCTTATTAATATATATAAGAATCAGTTTGCTACTTCTTCAAAATGCAGATTATCTGACCCTATTTCTAGAAATTTTTCTAGTCAATTTTGGGTGGAGACCAAGATCTAGATTTGTAACAAGCAACCAATCTTACCTATGATGTCAACCAAATAGCAAAACACATTGAAAAAGACTGATATACATGTTTGAAAACTGAATCCATTACTAGTAAATAGTGGTTATTTGGAGAATATACTATTCATCTTCTTGAAGAAGCTACAGTTACAGCACACAACTAGTTAAAGATGCAGAAATTCTTATTTCAGCCTTACATTTCCCATCTGAAGCATGTCTAACAAATACATGATCCCTAATTATTAAGAAAAATGTTAATTTTCTTCATTATCATCTATTTATTTAAGGATTGGTCCACAAATTTGCAATTAAAATCAATCCATCTATTCAAAGTTGGTATTTCTAAATACCAACTCCACTCCAAAACAGAATACTTACTTTAAAGCACAAGAAGCCATATCACACCCAAACTTCGCTGGGGGTCACAGTGCACTCAAACTGAAGGTAAGATAGTAATAATAGTCAAAAAGACTGTTCTGGTATAAGTATAAGTTAATTTATTGGAAATCAACATGGAATATCAAAAAGAATAAGGAACTTCAATTAGTAGTATTGGTTCTGCCACTGGCTGGACTTATTTTCTTTATCTTTAAAATCAATAAGCTTGACTAATAGTTTCTTACTTTCCTATTTGCTCAAGGCTTTATCTTTAACATAATATCTTTACAAACCAAGAAAATATATTTATGAAAAATTTTGTCAAAACTTTAAAATAAACACCAATATTTAGACAAAATAGTTTTAGTGATCTGGAGAATTAATTCCTTGGGAAAAAATTCCTCACTTAATTCCCTATAAGTTGCATACAGGAGCACTCACTACAAATTTATGCAAACTAATTAACAGTATATATTCATATCCTTCATAATTACAAACATTGGTCAAAGGAATAAAATGTGTTTAGAGAATCTATCAATGATACCTGCTATTATCAGCAATCTAGCACTGATTCTCAGGGACCACAAATCCTTTCAACTAAAATGTATAAATCTTTTTACTTCAAATCCAAATCAATCTCAGTTTCTTTCAGAAGGTCTAATGTTGTGTAATTGACCTCAAGAAGTCATAAAAATCTGTTCAACTGACTGTATTAAAACGGGAAAAAATATCCTTATAGAAAATCACTAAATCCATTGCATCAAACCTGGGTTGTGGTGGCAGTTTATGTGAATGTGGTTCCTATGTGTATACTGAAATTACATTTAAGAAAAATAAATCTACACAAATCACCATGAAATCACATACCACATCTTTATTATTATAAATTCCCAGACCATATTAGATAATTATTCATGGTGATTATAAATTAATGAATGATTAGTACCCAATAACCAGCTAGAACCATTATTTTACCTTTTATGAAACAAAGGATTTGCAGAACTGTCAGCATTTGTACATGTATTGGATTTTTCCTTCTTTCAGGAAGTTCTGACATACCAGTTGGCAGGGTGATCTGGAAATATGTAGAATTTAGTATCTGAAAGAACTGTAAGGCACCACACAGAGTCTCTAATTTCCCACATAGTATATTTGTAGCAATTTGTAAAAGTAGTGCTGAGTTAACCCAGGTGGCCCTAATTGTTTCATAATTTGCTTCAGGATCCCCTGAAGCAATTTGGAAACTGCTGAATTTATATAACGATGTAATTTTCCATGAATTCTTTGGACCTTTGCTACCAGTCCAGATGCCAAGAATGACTCCTGGAATCTTTACAGCACTGCACTTCAATGTGCATGGGGCTCCCTCATTTTTGGTGCAATAATGGTGGATAACCGTTCAATAAATAAATGAATAGGTATTGATTACATTGTAATTAGATGCCCATTATAAGATATATAAAGATTAAGTCAACTGATATTTACAATCAAGGAAAAGGCAATTATAATTTACCATAAATCATATAATACAGTATTGGGTGCCAAAAGATCATTTCAGATAAATTCATTGTTAGTTCAGAGACGAGAATTATGTATTTTTCTGTAGATATTTGTCTAAGGGGTAGCATGAATTTAAATTAGACCTTGAATGATTGGTAGATTTTGAAATACATGAGAATTAGGTGGAACATATATTAAACAGAAACAAGTAAAAGAACATAGGTCATTTATGCACAGGAAAATAATAAAATGGATGAAGTGGGAGATGCTGGGGGAGAAAGGAAGGAAGAAAGGAAAGAAGGAAGGAAGGAAATGAAAGCAAAGAAAATTAGTGAAATTATGGTATAAGTTGAGTAGTTTGAAAAAGATTGGAAAGTCAGATTAGGGCAACATCATGGAGTTCTTTGAATGACAGAGACACTTAAGAGTTGTGGTTAGTGACCCGAGATTTAACAATCTGTGGTGAAGATCTCATGACCCGTTCATCCTATATGTTCCCAATGCTTGTTTCTTGTCGATATGAAGATTCAAACCAAGATACGTCCATTTGCCATGATTATAATGCTGCAACAAACTGGCTTATTTTCTTTGGCTGTCATGTCAAAACCTAATAAACCTAGATTTTCTTTATAAATGTCTACTGAAAAAAGGAAGGAAGTGAAAAATATGAAATTTATAGTTTTCACTTTCTCATATTTCCTGTAGCTCCACATTTTTTTTTTGATACATTTGCTTCATGCTGTGAACTGACAGCCAGTCTTCAAAGTGCAATTCTTCTTAAGTGGGGACAGTTCAACATTTTTCTCGTTTTGGCAAGGAATCAATAGTGCATTAAATTCTAGAGTGTGCATTCTGTTGGCAAAATCTTGCCATTTGTAATGACATGGATGGAGCTAAAGAGTATTACGCTATGCAAAATGAGTGAGAGAAAGACAAACACCATATGATTTCTCCCATATGTGGAATTTAAGAAACAAAGCAAATAAGCAAAGAAAAAAAAAGAGAAAGAGAGGCAAACCAAGAAACAGACTCATAACTATAGAAAACAAACTGATGGTTACCAGACAGGAGGTGGGTGGGGGGATGGGTGAAATGGGTGATGGTGATTAAGGAGGGCATTTGCTGTGATGAGCACCAGGGGTGTGGTATGGAAGGGTGGAATCACTTATCTTGTACACCTGAAACTAACATTACACTATATGTTAACTACCAGGGATTTAAATAAAAATTTAAAAATTTTATTTTATTGTATTAATTTGTTTTTATGAGAAGACTTGAAATTTACTAGGGTTTTAAGATGACTTCTGTCTTCAGTTAGGCAAAGCTAAGAGATCTAATCTAGCTTTATAATGTGTGGTCCTGTTTCTAGTTTTCTCTGTCCCTGAAAAGTTTAGGAAATCCAGAGATGGTGAAGATGCTATATCAGTATCAAGAGTTCACTAGAAAAAGTTCACTAATACAATAAATAACCAGAAAAAATGAGATATTTGTTTTGTTCTTGGTGAATTAGGAGATCTCATCTCTTTGTGGGTAGCAGAGAGAGGAGGGTTAGTTAATAGACTATTTTAGGAGCTTGTCCTGAAGAAAAGCCCTCTTGGACCACTATTAAGTAAGATATATTTTTCAAGAAAAGAAGAGCATAGTGTATGGCTTCTGGAGGTAAAAACTAGAGTAGACTAAAACTGGGTGAAAATGAAAGTTTTCCAGGAGATGATATGGACCTTTAGAGAACTGGTACAGGAAAAAACAAAGAAGCACAATAATTTTATGTTTAATGTATATAAGTGGAAAGATCAAGTGTGAGGTGCTACTGCTATATCCATCTTAGATACTTAGGAGATGGTGTGGACGTGGATTTATAGACAGATGAGGACCTGATATCTTACTGGCGAGATTGTTAAATAATTGGAAATATCACACTTGCCTCATTCCTTCTCTTTAATTCTCCCTCTTGTGAGCACAATGAGGGGATGGTATGGTCTATTGGCAGAACAATAAGGTATGATATTATAGACAGAAGAAACTAAATAGTTATTTGAAAAGAAGCTAAAAATTTACTAAAATTCTAGACTAAGTACATATATATGTATATATCCCTTGTATTTTTTTATTCCTTTTCAATATTCATGTTAGTTAAGAAACTTCACTCCTAAGTTTTATTTTATTGACTGTAGTTCTTTTGCTTTCTCCTGTGAAAGTACATATACATGGGTCAATAATTTGTTAGTTTCTGGGCAATATATTGATCCTTCTATTTGATTTTTGGTCAAATAGATTTTTGGTTTTCTTTGTCTGTCTTCCCATGTACTCTCATCTCTTTGAAAAACAGTTTCTGGAGTAAAC
The DNA here is from genome assembly GCF_022355385.1 of Mustela nigripes. NCBI lineage: Eukaryota > Metazoa > Chordata > Mammalia > Carnivora > Mustelidae > Mustela > Mustela nigripes. Next base: position 39,017,469 of record NC_081565.1, on the reverse strand, counting down.
TAATATGCTCTAACAAGGAATTTAATTATATCTGAGCTGCATAATATTTTGGGCAGTTAATCTACTTGAACTCAAAGTGAACCTGAACCTTTAAAGCTGTTGTTGAGACCAAATTGCTGATGGAAACAAAAATACGCATCTCTGGTTACTCATTCAATGCAAGAGTGTACAGTTTTTGAAATCTTAACTAGAAATTCATGATCACAAGTCTCATTAAAATTCATGTATACAGAATGAACATGAGTATTGATGGTAGGATATCCTAAAAATTCAAGTTCTATTAAAGAGGCAGAATGGTGCTTGCTTCGGCAGCATATATACTAAAGAGGCAGAATGTTTCAAAGATTGAGTGATTTTTTTTTTTAAATCCTCGATTACAAATAAACTAATTATAAAAAAAGAATTTCAAGGACATAATTTCTGTAACAATTCAATGTTTCCAACTTTTAAAGATAAAATGAATTTTTATATATATAGGGAAAAAATACCTTAACAAATTTTAGTTCTGGTAATGGTGACATTTTTGTTTTCTTCTTCTTTTTTTTTTAATCAGAGTGATACTCCTTCATTTGGCAATTAAATACTTGAAAGGGAAGCTGGCAAAAACTAGAAGAGATCTGACCCTAGGGAGAAAGGAAATATTCATAAGAGTCAAATTTATATGGATTTTCTACTAAGGGAATGATAGGATCTGTGAGGTGCTCTATCTATACGGTTCAAATCAAAATCTTCAGACTATTGGTCTCTTAAAGTCAGAAGAGTGGTGCCTGGGTGGCTCAGTGGGTTAAGCCTCTGCCTTCAGGTCAGGTCATGATCTCAGGGTCCTGGGATGGAGCTGTGCATCAGGCTCTCTGCTCAGCGGCTCTCTCCCCTCTCTATGCCTGTCTCTCTGCCTATTTGTGATCTCTGTCTGTCAAATAAATGAATAAAATCTTAAAAAAAAAAAAAAGAAGAGACTGGAATTTTAAGTCATTGGAAATTGAGGCTAGATAAATGAGGAAAAGACAAAGCCATAGAGGAGGGACCTCCCCAAATTGGTGTAAAAGCTTCCCCTAAACAGTTAATTAACCTCTGAACTGTTCCTGTGTGAGCAAGACTCTAACAAGTTCAAGGGAAAACAATATATGGAGAGGGCAAAGAGATAAGAAGAGATTCCAATTGCTGCCTACCACAGGGAAGGCAGAATTTGGTGCTTGGTTCCCTTCAAATAAACATAATTTAGAAAATACCTCCTGTCCTCTGTTGACACTCCAAAGAGCACACTGCCTTATGAGCAAAAATTGTATCCTTGGACAATGAATTCACCATAGGATTATGGGCAAACTGAAACAAAACCACCGTAACAAAATAAAACTAAAATACAATCCTACAGGGGTCTAAGGTTACCTCCTGCAAAGTTACAGGCAGAAAAATAAAACAGAAGCAGAGTTTTTGTAATTATCAGAAAAAAAAAAAACAGTATATAATACAAAATTACCACCCATGTGGAGAAACAAGGAAATAGGAACCATAAGCAAGGGAAATACCATTCAATAGGAAAACAATCCACAAACTACAATGCTAAAAGTAGCCCAGATGAATGTGAAAGTGTCGTACTAAATTCTAAAAGTTTATACAAGAATATGGAGAAAATGGGTAAGTAAGTAGTAAATTTAAGGAGAGATTTAGAAACCATAAGAAAGAACAAAATGGAAAACCTACAACTGAAAACTAAAATAGAAATTTTTTAAACACTGGATAAGATTTACATCAAAGTAAACAAAACAGAAGAAAATCAATATAAGAAGTAGTACAGAAAACTAATACCTGTTTAGTTAAGCCAAATATTGGCCCCCAAGAAAGAGCAGAAAAAAAGTAAAAAGATAGAAAAATTAAACTATGCAAGAATAATATTAAGAAAACTGTTAGGATTCTATAAATTCAAAATAGAATTCAAGTTGAGGAGTGTTACAAATAATTTCATAGCGTTAGTCAATTAGTTAAAACAACAAACTAAATGTGTGAAATAATGAAAATATGTCTTTAAAAAAAAAACATATTTCCTCTAATGAAAGAAGGAAGAAACTTCCCTTCTTCCTGTTCTTAGAGCATTTACTTAAGAAAATTTGTAACTGTGAATTTTTTTTCCTCTGCCACTCTGAAATGTATGTAAAATTTTTATTTTTAAATATTTTACTTATTCATTTGATGGAGAAAGCATGAGTCAGGGGAGAAGCAGACTCCCCACTGAGCAGGGAGCCCGAAATGAGTAATATTGGGCTGTGTCCTATGAGATCAGGACCTGAACTCAAGGCAGATGCTCAACCATCCCAGCCACCCAGGACCCCATATGTAAACTTTTTTTTACAAGATAAATAAAGCCTCTTGCCAGTGTTATAACCCAGAGGTCTCCTCCTCAAGGACTTGGAAGTCATTGGGTAATACAATCATCCAGGAACAGAGCACCCCTCCCACAGTCTTATTGGGAGAGTAAGGGCCTAACTTAGCTGGCTTCAAGTTTGACACCTATGGCTCATCAAAGAGATGGAAGAAATTCACTTTCCTTTAGATAAAGGCACTTAGCAAACACAAGTAGCCTCCCAATTACCAGATAAATTTAGGATGAAGTATGTGTGTCAAATGTGCTATCAAGTCCTCTTTCTTGAGTTATTATTGACCTTGAAAACATGTATGAAATGGGCTGCATCTGCATGATGTATAAAAGGATGAAATTTCTGTTTTTGCAATTTAGCAGATTGCCTGTGATACACATCACATCCCAGATTAATGCTTCTTTAATACAAAAGCTATGTTCTTTTTTTCCCCACATCTACAGAGAGGTTTGCTACAGTGTCAAGAGATTTTGTTTTAAATTATTTTTTCCCAACTGTATGCATCTAATAACATGAAGCAAAACTGGTAAGACTAAATGGAGTAACAGAGAAATCTATGCTTATATTTAGATTTTTTTAAAACTTTTCTTCTCCAATGAGTGACAGAAAATGGACAAAATTATTAATACTATACAAGATTTTAAAAACACTGTAAGACAAACTGATAAAATATAAAATATATAATTAATATAAATAAAATATAGATCAATTTTTATAAAACATCACATTTCTAAATTGCAGAGTACACATTTTTTCAAGTGCAAGTAGGATATAAGATGAGCCATAAAATATATGAGTAAATAATTTCAAACACTGAAATACAAAGTATGTTCTCTGAGAAAGTACAATGAAATTGAAAATAAGTAAGATTTCAAGAAAAACCCAATATTTGGAAATTAAGCAACATACGTCTAAATGAACCAAAGGGCAAAAAAGAAATCATATAATTTGTGGTTGTAAGAAGGAAATGTACAATTTCATACTCATATATTATAAAAAAATGTATTAGACCCATTATCTCAACATCAACTTTTAGAAACAAGGAAAGGAAGAACAAATTAAAAGCAAAGCAAGTAGAAAAAGGATATTACAATGAATATAGAAACTAGTGAGTTAGGAATGGTAGTAGAAAAAAATGAACAAAACTCTAATTTCACCCTTTGAAAAGTATAAGAAAATTTACAAACACATGGATAGAATAATGAAAAAAGGAAATATAAATATTATAAAGAATGAAAAGATATCATTACAGACCTACAGATATTTTAAGGTTAAAAGAGGAACACTATGAGTAAATACATGACAGAAAATTTTACAATTAGAAAAAATGGACAAATTCCTTCATATGATGATTTAGGAAAATTAATGTGAGATTTAGAAATATTTGTCCTTTTTCAGACTTGTCATCATGCATCATCCTATGATCACAAAATTTATCTATACACCAATAAGTTAACAGTAATAAAATTATATAATATAAATATCTGTTTTATGTTTTTAGTACGTTTTAGTAGTTATAGCCTATATTTATTCCTCAATTTATTTGCTATTTTATTAAAAGCCTTAAGTTTGGTTTCATAGTAACAGAATCTGATTTTAGAATTCAAATTTCTTTAAAGCTCTGACTACTTATTTAAGACATCTAATTAACAATTCAAACTACAGCATTCTACTCAGGCAGTCACTTGATTAAAAAGGATATTAAAGACACACATTTATGCACATGTGTGTATATACATATTTTATACATATTAAATGTTGTAATATTTGGATGTGGCCTAATGCAGCTAGCTGTATTTCATAGTATGTAGATAAAACAATCACATCAATAGGGTAATGATCTCCTGAAATTGTGATAGTTAATATTGAAATAGCACCGTACACAGGGAAACTGTTGAGATTTCTATTAAAAAACTGAACTATTGGGGCACCTGGGAGGCTCAGTGGGTTAAGCCGCTGCCTTCAGCTCAGGTCATGATCTCAGGGTCTTGGGATCGAGTCCCGCATCGGGCTCTCTGCTTAGCAGGGAGCCTGCTTCTCTCTCTCTCTCTCTCTCTCTCTGCCTGCCTCTCCATCTACTGTCAAATAAATAAATAAAATCTTTAAAAAAAAAAAACTGAACTATTAAGAGCAGAGTCACATGCTATTCTGTGGACAAAGCTACTGATGGCATCAACAGCCTCTCTTCATACGCACTCACGTGAACAAATGTAATGCTATAACGTCTCTTAATTTGCTCAGCAGTTTTTATTGGCATTACGTTAAACTGGCCCATCTGGGGAAAAGCCAGCTTATTAACACAGTCGCTTACTTAGAAATTCAAAAGTGGCAGAAATGATTGCCTATAACTGTCCTATGTTCCTTTTTTTTTTTTAATTTTTTATTTTTTATAAACATATATTTTTATCCCCAGGGGTACAGGTCTGTGAATCACCAGGTTTACACACTTCACAGAACTCACCAAATCACATACCCTCCCCAATGTCCATAATCCCACCCCCTTCTCCCAAACCCCCTCCCCCCGGCAACCCTCAGTTTGTTTTGTGAGATTAAGAGTCACTTATGGTTTGTCTCCCTTCCAATCCCATCTTGTTTCATTGATTCTTCTTCTACCCACTTAAGCCTCCATGTTGCATCACCACTTCCTCATATCAGGGAGATCATATGATAGTTGTCTTTCTCTGCTTGACTTATTTCGCTAAGCATGATATGCTCTAGTTCCATCCATGTTGTTGCAAATGGCAAGATTTCATTTCTTTTGATGGCTGCATAGTATTCCATTGTGTATATATACCACATCTTCTTGATCCATTCATCTGTGGATGGACATCTAGGTTCTTTCCATAGTTTGGCTACTGTGGACATTGCTGCTATAAACATTCGGGTGCATGTGCCCCTTTGGATCACTACATTTGTATCTTTAGGGTAAATACCAATAGTGCAATTGTTGGGTCATAGGGCAGTTCTATTTTCAACATTTTGAGGAACCTCCATGCTGTTTTCCAGATGGCTGCACCAGCTTGCATTCCCACCAACAGTGTAGGAGGGTTCCCCTTTCTCCGCATCCTCACCAGCATCTGTCATTTCCTGACTTGTTGATTTTAGCCATTCTGACTGGTGTGAGGTGATATCTCATTGTGGTTTTGATTTGTATTTCCCTGATGCCGAGTGATATGGAGCACTTTTTCATGTGTCTGTTCGCCATCTGGATGTCTTCTTTGCAGAAATGTCTGTTCATGTCCTCTGCCCATTTCTTGATTGGATTATTTGTTCTTTGGGTGTTGAGTTTGCTAAGTTCTTTATAGATTCTGGACACTGGTCCTTTATCTGATATGTCATTTGCAAATATCTTCTCCCATTCTGTCAGTTGTCTTTTGATTTTGTTAACTGTTTCCTTTGCTGTGCAAAAGCTTTTGATCTTGATGAAATCCCAGTAGTTCATTTTTTCCCTTGCTTCCCTTGCCTTTTGCGTTGTTCCTAGGAAGATGTTGCTGCGGCAGAAGTCGAAGAGGTTGCTGCCCGTGTTCTCCTCAAGGATTTTGATGGATTCCTTTTGTACATTGAGGTCCTTCATCCATTTTGAGTCTATTTTTGTGTGTGGTGTAAGGAAATGGTCCAATTTCATTTTTATGCATGTGGCTGTCCAATTTTCCCAGCACCATTTATTGAAAAGGCTGTCTTTTTTCCATTGGACATTCTTTCCTGCTTTGTCGAAGATTAGTTGACCATAGATTTGAGGTTCTATTTCTGGGCTCTCTATTCTGTTCCATTGATCTATGTGTCTGGTTTTGTGCCAGTTCCATGCTGTCTTGATGATGACAGCTTTGTAATAGAGCTTGAAGTCCGGAATTGTGATGCCACCAACGTTGGCTTTCTTTTTCAATATCCCTTTGGCTATTCGAGGTCTTTTCTGGTTCCATATAAATTTTAGAATTATTTGTTCCATTTCTTTGAAAAAGATGGATGGTACTTTGATAGGAATTGCATTAAATGTGTAGATTGCTTTAGGTAGCATAGACATTTTCACAATATTTATTCTTCCAATCCAGGAGCATGGAACATTTTTCCATTTCTTTGTGTCTTCCTCAATTTCTTTCATGAGTACTTTATAGTTTTCTGAGTATAGATTCTGTGTCTCTTTGGTTAGGTTTATTCCTAGGTATCTTATGGTTTTGGATGCAATTGTAAATGGGATTGACTCCTTAATATCTCTTTCTTCTGTCTTGCTGTTGGTGTAGAGAAATGCAACTGATTTATGTGCATTGATTTTATATCCTGACAATTTACTGAATTCCTGTATAAGATATAGCAGTTTTGGAGTGGAGTCTTTTGGGTTTTCCACATATAGTATCATATCATCTGCGAAGAGTGATAATTTGACTTCTTCTTTGCCGATTTGGATGCCTTTAATTTCCTTTTGTTGTCTGATTGCTGAGGCTAGGACCTCTAGTACTATGTTGAATAGCAGTGGTGATAATGGACATCCCTGCCGTGTTCCTGACCTTAGCGGGAAAGCTTTCAGTTTTTCTCCATTGAGAATGATATTTGCGGTGGGTTTTTCATAGATGGCTTTGATGATATTGAGGTATGTGCCCTCTATCCCTACACTTTGAAGAGTTTTGATCAGGAAGGGATGCTGTACTTTGTCAAATGCTTTTTCAGCATCTATTGAGAGTATCATATGGTTCTTGTTCTTTCTTTTATTGATGTGTTGTAGCACACTGACTGATTTGCGGATGTTGAACCAACCTTGCAGCCCTGGAATAAATCCCACTTGGTCGTGGTGAATAATCTTTTTAATGTACTGTTGAATCCTATTGGCTAGTATTTTGTTGAGTATTTGCGCATCTGTGTTCATCAAGGATATCGGTCTATAGCTCTCTTTTTTGATGGGATCCTTGTCTGGTTTTGGGATCAAGGTGATGCTGGCCTCATAAAATGAGTTTGGAAGTTTTCCTTCCATTTCTATTTTTTGGAACAGTTTCAGGAGAATAGGAATTAGTTCTTCTTTAAATGTTTGGTAGAATTCCCCCGGGAAGCCGTCTGGCCCTGGGCTTTTGTTTGTTTGGAGATTTTTAATGACTGTTTCAATCTCCTTACTGGTTATGGGTCTGTTCAGGCTTTCTATTTCTTCCTGGTTCAGTTGTGGTAGCTTATATGTTTCTAGGAATGCATCCATTTCTTCCAGATTGTCAAATTTATTGCCGTAGAGTTGCTCATAGTATGTTCTTATAATAGTTTGTATTTCTTTGGTGTTAGTTGTGATCTCTCCTCTTTCATTCATGATTTTATTTATTTGGGTCCTTTCTCTTTTCTTTTTGATAAGTCGGGCCAGGGGTTTATCAATTTTATTAATTCTTTCAAAGAACCAGCTCCTAGTTTCGTTGATTTGTTCTATTGTTTTTTTGGTTTCTATTTCATTGATTTCTGCTCTGATCTTTATGATTTCTCTTCTCCTGCTGGGCTTAGGGTTTCTTTCTTGTTCTTTCTCCAGCTCCTTTAGGTGTAGGGTTAGGTTGTGTACCTGAGACCTTTCTTGTTTCTTGAGAAAGGCTTGTACCGCTATATATTTTCCTCTCAGGACTGCCTTTGTTGTGTCCCACAGATTTTGAACCGGTGTATTTTCATTATCATTTGTTTCCATGATTTTTTTCAATTCTTCTTTAATTTCCCGGTTGACCCATTCATTCTTTAGAAGGATACTGTTTAGTCTCCATGTATTTGGGTTCTTTCCAATCTTCCTTTTGTGGTTGAGTTCTAGCTTTAGAGCATTGTGGTCTGAAAATATGCAGGGAATGATCCCAATCTTTTGATACCGGTTGAGTCCTGATTTAGGACCGAGGATGTGATCTATTCTGGAGAATGTTCCATGTGCACTAGAGAAGAATGTGTATTCTGTTGCTTTGGGATGAAATGTTCTGAATATATCTGTGATGTCCATCTGGTCCAGTGTGTCGTTTAAGGCCTTTATTTCCTTGCTGATCTTTTGCTTGGATGACCTGTCCATTTCAGTGAGGGGAGTGTTAAAGTCCCCTACTATTATTGTATTATTGTTGATGTGTTTCTTTGATTTTGTTATTAATTGGTTTATATAGTTGGCTGCTCCCACGTTGGGGGCATAGATATTTAAAATTGTTAAATCTTCTTGTTGGACAGACCCTTTGAGTATGATATAGTGTCCTTCCTCATCTCTTATTATAGTCTTTGGCTTAAAATCTAATTGATCTGATATAAGGATTGCCACTCCTGCTTTCTTCTGATGTCCATTAGCATGGTAAATTCTTTTCCACCCCCTCACTTTAAATCTGGAGGTGTCTTCGGGCTTAAAATGTGTTTCTTGGAGGCAACATATAGATGGGTTTTGTTTTTTTATCCATTCTGATACTCTGTGTCTTTTGACAGGGGCATTTAGCCCATTCACATTCAGGGTAACTATTGAGAGATATGAATTTAGTGCCATTGTATTGCCTGTAAGGTGACTGTCCTATGTTCCTTTATAGGAGATATTGACTTCCATAACCCCTTTGAACAAATCCAATTAGGATACAGTTTTTCACACACGATCTCTGTAACACAGGGTAAAGAAAACAAAACCTCCAAAGTCCTCAAGTGAGTAAAATCTTTAGTGTATTAAATACAGTCTCCCGAACTGGGTAATGAATAGTGATTTAAAAAAACTCAGAATTATCTATTTAGTAAAGAAACATATTTAAACCTTAATGTAGTTGGTAAAAAAAAAAAAAAAAAAAAAAAAAAACACATCACATTGTGAAGCAAAAATGTGATTCCTATTCTACTCATTAGCTCAGAAACCCAATGAGTCCATACTGAATAACTGGCTACAGCAGGAAATTTCAGTTTAACTATTCACTCTTAAAACTACAAATGATTTCCCTCCCAATCCCATCTTGTTTCATTGATTCTTCTCCTACCCACTTAAGCCCCCATGTTGCATCACCACTTCCTCATATCAGGGAGATCATATGATAGTTGTCTTTCTCTGCTTGACTTATTTCGCTAAGCATGATACGCTCTAGTTCCATCCATGTTGTCGCGAATGGCAAGATTTCATTTCTTTTGATGGCTGCATAGTATTCCATTGTGTAGGGATTAAGGAGTGCATTGTCACCATGAGAACCCAGTGTTGTATATAGTGTTGAATCACTAAATTGTACACTTGAAATTAATATTACTCTGTATTTTAACTAACTGGAATGTAAATAAAAAACTTTTTTAAAGTAAAAAAAAAAAAAACCTACAAATGATTTCTCTCATTACCTTTCTACAGAAACACAACTAATTATGGGATGGTCTTAACATCTCCTAAACCAACACTTTATTCTCTAATAGCCCATATAAAACATTACAAGGTTTCACATTTCACTCAAAGTTATTCTATTTTATCTTATTTTATTTTTTAGAGAGAGAGAGAGAACATGTGCAAGCCTGGGGTAGGGAGCATTGGGCAGAAGGAGAGGAAAAGAGAGAATTCTGAAGAATCTTAAGCAAGTTCCACAATCAACATGGAGCCTGACTTAGGGTTCAATCTCATGACACTGAGATCATGATCTGAGCCAAAGTCAAGAGTTGGACACTTAATAGACTGAACCATCCTGGAGCCCCTCAAAATGACATTCTATTACAGAGAGTTGCTAAAATGCACTTTCAGTTTTGGTTAAACTATAACAAAACTAGGAATAAGTAAGTTAGCTCTTGAGGGAACAAAGGGATCTACATTTTCAGATACAAATATTTATGTTGCCTCTACTCTCAAAAACAGGTGATGAGAAAATGATGCATTTATTAAATGAGCAGGACAGTGATATCATTAGCACATTTCAGACACTGCTCTTTGAAAAAGTACACTTTTTAAAAACAAATCCATACCTTATCATTCTTTATGTGCATGATATATTTATCAAGTACTGAAAAGACTTTATTGGACATATTTGCAAATTATGAACAAAGTTGCTATAAACACCCATGTGCGGGATTTTGTGTGGGCATAAGTTTTCTACTACTTGGAGAAAACACCACAGGGTGTAGTTGTTGAATCTTGCGGTAAGAGTATGTTTAGTTTTGTATGACAAACTGCCTTCCAGAGAGAACATACCATTTTGCATTCCCTCCAGCAATAAATGAGAGAGTACCTATTGCTTCCCATCCTCCAACATTTAACATTGTCGGTGTTAGGGTTTGGGCCATTCTCATAATATGCCGTGGGCTGTCATTACTGCTTTAATTTGCATTTCTTTCATGACATAGAATGCGGAGCATCTTTCTACATACCCATTTGCCATCTATCTCCTCCAGCGAGGTGTTATAACTCATTTTTTAAATGAGGTTGTTCAGTTTTTTACCATAGAGTTTTAAAAGAGCTTTGTAAATTTTGGATAACACATGGCTATTGAACACTTAAAACGTGGCTAGTCTGAATTGAAAGGTGCAGTAATTGCATAACAGACACCTAATGATGAAGGCATAGTATAGCAAAAAAATTTTACTAACAGTGTTTATACTGTTTGTAATTGAAATAATATTTGAGTGAATTGAGTAAGCACATTATTAAAATTAATTGTACTTTTTTCTACTTTGTTAAATCCAATTTCAGTTTGGGCTTTAGAATTGCTTTCAAACAAACAAAAGAACTTGCATTTTAAGCCTATCTTGTGGCTAATGCTATCTCTCACTTTCCTTGCTTATAGTGTTCTGGATGAATTGTTAAACTAAGAATTATATTTATACACCTATTTATATATCTTCATGAATTGAAAATTATGGGTAAAAAAAGTGTTTGGTCTCTTATGAAGAAAAATTCACTACAGTTTCCAGTTTTGAAAATAAAGTAATCAGATATAATTAGATAATAAAATAAAGGCATACCTATACATATGAAAATGAGAAATTAGTAAAGGAAATCTAAGACACCAGTAATCTATTGAAGAAGTAATCACCAAATATCTTTCACATACTTTCTATCATTTTTATTTTGAGCTTTAAGTATAAAATGTAAAATTGAATGAAAAATATTTTCTTTTTTTATAAAGATTTTATTTATTTATTTGACAGAGAGAGATGATGACAAGCAGGCAGAGAGGCAGGCAGAGAGAGAGGAGGAAGCAGGCTCCCTGCTGAGCAGAGAGCCTGATGCCGGGCTCGATCCCAGGACCCTGGGATCATGACCTGAGCTGAAGGCAGCGGCTTAACCCACTGAGCCACCCAGGCGCCCCGAAAAATATTTTCTAAGTACTGATCTTGAAAATAGCCAAGAAAAATCTCACACTTGTTTCAGTGTTTTCACTTGAAATAAACCAAGTGTCTGTTGTAGTGCTTATTAGCAGAAAACTCTTTGAATTATTGTACTTTATGTTTTTAGATGTTATTTATTTATTTGTTATAGAGAGAAAGGAGAAGGAGAGGGACAAGCAGACTCCACGCTGAGCACAGAGCCAGACACAGAACTGGATCTCATGACCCTGAGGTCATGACCTGAGCCAAAATCAAGAGTCCGACTCTTAACCAAGCCACCCAGGTGCCCCATGTACTTCAAATAATCAACACTATTGCTAGGTATTTTAATTGAAATATGTTCTTATAAAGTTACAAGGATGTTAAGAACCTAAATTTGACTAAAATATATTAATTAATTAAGAATATCGTTACAACCTCATACTTTAAAAAGCTTCTTAACAAGAAGTTATTTCTGAAATCCCGCCGAGGACGCCTGGTTTGTTCCATAGTCATTTTTGTTGACTCACAACACAGTTGTGCTGCTAAAACCCATCTTCAGCCTTGCAATTTTTAATCCTGTGTAATATGCTAATTAAAAAAGAATTATTCAAAGAAAAAGAATTATTCATTTATATAGATAGCATGTATCCATTAACCCATGTATCTACTTTTAAAAACTTACTCTCCTGTGGAAGGATTCCAACATCTCTATTCAATCATGGGAAAAGTATTGATACCAGTATTTATTACTTAACTGTATGATTGCTAAATCAGATTAACTGCTACACCTATTCCACACGATCTGTTTACTGTAGACTGAAAGAAAAAGAGAGAGACCACGGAATATTTTCCTAGTTAAAATGTTATTTTGAGCTTTAATAATGAATGGCATAATATCCTGGGGCTTCTCATCCATCTCACATCAAGGAAAGTCAAGTCTATTTTTCTAACCATTGAATTTATTGAATTAGTCAAGTTCATGGAACCGACAAAGACGGTCAGCTCAATCATGGTCATGGAAAATACTACCAGGATTAAGTAATGTGTTCTCTATTTCCAAAGAACCAGTGATAGGTAAGTAAAGAAGTTACACCAGGAAGATTTATCTATAATGCATATTCCAATCATGAACAACTGGAAGAGACTTAAAAAGCATCACCATGTTTTATAAACCTCATTTCCAACAAAATGAATTGAAAATGACCTGCCAGAGTAAGAACAGAGTGGCATTAAATGAACAAACTAGTATGAATAGCCACCAACTCTGATATCATTAAGGCTAATATGATACCTTTTTAAAGTGCTTTTATTTCATAAAAAAAGAATTGGTTTTATTTAGTATAATGAATGCTTCTTGAGTGTTTTTTGAGAATTCAATTTGCCATCAATATTGATCCCATTTACTGGCTGCCCCTAAAATCACATGAATAGATGCAAGAAGATTTGAAATTGAATTGTATCATTTTGCAAAGTGCACAGTTCAAAGAAAGTTCTTCTCAAAGCCCTTTGCTGACTCCTTAAAATTCTTCCCAATTCTGATACCTTCGAGTTTCAATGCCTTCTGATAGCTGACCCCCTTTACATCAATTTTATATCACAAAAATTATATATTACCTCACATCAGACACAAATCTTTTGCACTCTGTTCCTATTTGTATCACTCCTCTATTCTGTGCTCCACTATAATATCTCATTCTCGCCCTCACAAATCAGAGTCAACACTTGATGCACCAGCTTGCCCACCTTTTCGCCTCTCAATTCTACTCTCTTCTATAGCAAGTTAGGTGCCTGTTCAAATGAACTACGTTTTCTACCAATTTTCCTGCTCCACACCTACTATAACTGTATCAACAAAGAATATTATGAATTTAAAGCAGGAAATCTTATCTGTGTGTAGATAGGAGTTAAAATATTCAAAAATAGGTTTGTAGTATATGACCTCAGGGACTTTGTTTATGTGGTATTACCAGTCAGTTAGTAGCGAGGGCCAATATTTTGTGTGATCATACCACTAGTTATTTGGATCCAAAAATGATTAGGTGAATATGAAGTTTGCTTCAAGTGAAATTCACATCTATTACCAATGAAAATCCTTGTACACGTTTACAGACAACAGGAAAAGACCTTAGAACATAAGTATTCTAATGATCATCTTTAATTTCAGTTTCTTCTACAGTGTCTCTATCAACTGAATGTCAAATATCTGCTTGAATACTTCCATGGAGAGCGTACTCAGTCATCAAATAGTCCATTTTAGAAAGCTTAAACTGTTACAAAATCTCCAATCATCCAAGGCCCTAGGACAACTAATATTTTAAAAGAACTTTATTTTCCCCTTACTAAACACCCTCTTTATTCAGAAAATTTAAAAATAAACAAAATCACCAAACAGTTTGCTATTTTAATGTGCAATGCCTCCAGAAAAAAAAAATTTTTTTTTGAAACTGCATTTCTATAAATGAAGAAAGGGATCTCCATATATTTGAAGGCAGAACATTTCATCTCAGGTAAGGAGGATAGAAGAGATATGAAAAAAATAATAATGTTAAGAGAATGGCTCTAATTTAAGAGCTGCCATCAACACTGAGGTGGGAGAGAGAAACTTGGGCTTCACTACACATGTTCTGGAGGAGAAAACGTTAGGAAAGACGTAAGAACCAAAATACTCTCAGATCTGCCAGTTCCCATATAAAACATGGTCAAGAAACAACCCTTCAAAATTAGCTGAGGTGTCCTCCGGTCTGCAAGTAATGAGCTTAGAAGTCACCAGTTCATCAAAACAATAAGCAAAAAGCTGAATACATTTTAAAAAGTCAACAACATTTTTTTGGATCGGGAAGACATGAGGATCCAAGGCAAACCACTGCCACCAAAGTTGGAGATAGAGCAGAAAACAAGAAGCCGTGACTTACCGGGAAAGACAATCATGAGTGGAAGCTGCCACAGGCACCAGCACCCCATTGGAAAACCGAGGCTGTAATTGCTGATTCGCTGGAGGTTAAGCGTGGACAACTCAGCGAGTTACACAGTTCAGGGGAACAGAGTCATGGGAGGCTCCCATATTTTGTGAGGATTACCCAGAGGACCTCAACCAGGTTCTCACAGTGAAGATCAGAGAAAACTCCAATCATGGATCCCAGAGGGAGTTGGGGAAAGTAACAACTCTGAAATCCACCAGCACACTCAGTTCTTTAACCCAATGAGCCACCCAGGTGCCCCCAGCACACTCAGTTCTTTAACCCAATGAGCCACCCAGGTGCCCCCAGCACACTCAGTTCTTTAACCCAGTGAGCCACCCAGGTGCCCCCAGCACACTCAGTTCTTAACAAGACCTGCCCTCAGCAGAAACTAGTTAGGGAGAGCCTAACCAGCTGGGGTATTAGTAGAGCCTAACTGACCTGGGGGAAGGGAAATACCCAACACAGGTCAACTGTAGCTTTCCACCTGAGGGAAGAACTCCAGCCCACACTAGCCATCCTGTTTTAGTGGGGGAGAAACTGAAAAACTGGCAAACACTTGGGAAGTTTACCATGCAGAAGCGTGGGCTCACTAAAGACTGAGGAAAGTCACAGAACCTATCCCATCCCCCGACCTCAACAATACACGACCAATGGCCTATTTATAGCAGTTCCTTTTACCCAGTAGATTATGTCTGGCTCTCAGGAAGAAATTACAAGGCATCTTTAAAGGCAAAAAACTCAACTTGAAGGCATAGATCAAACAACAGAACCAGAGTCAGATACAGCAGGGATATTGGAATCATCAGACTAGAATTTAAAACAACTGTGATTAATACGCTATGGGCTCTAATGGATAGAATAGACAACTCGCAAGAATAGATGGACAATGTAAATGGACAGAAGGAAATCCTAAGAAAGAAACAAAAAGAAATGCTACAGATCAAAAGCACTGTAACAGGGGCTTCTGAGTGGCTCAGTCGTCAACCATCTGCCTTCAGCTCAGATCATGATCCCAGAGTTCTGGGATCAAGCCTTCCATCGGGATCCCTGCTCAGCGGGAAGCCTGCTTCTCCCTCTCCCACTTCTCCTGCTTGTGTTCCCTCTCTTGCTGTCTCTCTCTGCCAAATAAGTAAATAAAGTCTTAAAAAAAAAAAAAGCACTGTAACATAAATGAAGAAATGGGAAAGAAAGCCTTCAATAGGCTTATTAGTAGACTGCACGCAGCTGAGAAAACTATCACTGTTGAGGTTATAGCAACAGAAACTTCCAAAACTGAAAAGCATAGAGAATAAAGACTGAAAAAAAAAAAAAAAAAGAAGACTATCCAAGGACTGTGGGCCAACTACAATATATGTAACATATGTATAATGGGAATATCACAAGGATGAATGGATAAAGAAGGTGTAATACACACACACACATACACACAATGGAATACTACTCAGACATAAAAAAATGAGATCTTGCCATTCATGACACATGGATGATCCCAGAGGGTATTACGTTAAGTGAAATAAGTAAGACAGAGAAAGACAAATACCATAGGATTTCACTTAAGAATGAAACCTAAAAACTAAAACAAAGGAACAAACAAAAAAACAGGAACAGACTCACAAATACAGAAAACATACTGGTGGTTGCCAGAAGGGGTGGGTGAAATAGGAGAAGGGGATTAAGATGTACAAACTTCCATGTATAAAATAAGTAAGTCACAGAGATGAAAAGTACAGCATAGGGAATATAGTCAATAATAGTGTAATAATGTTATATGGTGAGAGACGGTGGCCACACTTAGCATGGTTAGCACTGAGTAATATGCAGATTTGTCAACTTATGAAAAAAAGGAAAAATAAGGGCTTTCTCAGAAAAATAAAAATGGAAGGAGTTTTGTTGCTAGTCAACCAGTCTTGGAAGAAATGTTAAAAGAAGATCTTAAGAGAAAAAGAAAATAGCTCTAACTCGAATCTACATGAAGATATTCAAGTGTATCAAGGAAGAAATTAGTAAAGGCTTTCATTTTTTTATTTGAAAACATTCATTTTCTTATTTGTGTTAGTATAATTTTTTTTTAATTTTTTCAATTTATTTATTTTCAGAAAAACAGTATTCATTATTTTTTCACCACATCCAGTGCTCCATGCAATCCGTGCCCTCTATAACACTTACATTTTCTTATTTGTAACTAGTCTAACAGATAACAGTTTGTTCAAAATAATAATGGCAACAATGTACTTAATATGTAGATCATATATATAAACACACATATGTGTCTTGGTTAGAGTAGCTTTGTAGTAAGCTTTCAAGTTGGGTAGTCTCAGTCCTCCATCTTTGTTCTACTCTTTCAACGCTGTATTGGCTCCTCTGGGTTTTTTGCTTCTCCATATAAACTTTACAATTAGACTGTCAAGAGTGAACAGTAATGTAATCTATGGACTTTGGGTGACTATGACATGTCAATGCAACTTTGTAGTTGTAACAAATGTACCATCCTGGTGGGAGATGTTAATAATGAAGGAGGAGATATATGTGTGTGTGTGTGTGTGTGTGTGTGTGTGTGTGTGCGTGTGCTATGTGGGATATATGGGGAATCTCCTTTCAATTTCTCTATGAAAAACTAGTTTAAAAAATAAATTCTGAAGAAAGTGATTAAGTTAAAGCGGCACTGTTAGGATGAGCCATAAGCCAGTCTGATTGGTGTCCATGTAAAAGAAAAGGAAACGTGAACACAAGAGGAGATACCAGGATGAATACGCACAAAGAAAAGATCATGTAAAGACAAAGAGAGAAGACAAACATCTTCAAGCCAGTGAGAAAGGCCTTCAGAATGAAATCAACACTGCTGACACCATGATCTCAGACCTCTGGTCTCCAGAACTGTGTGATAAAATAAAGGCCTGGCTTAAGCCACTCAGGCTGCAGTATTTTTTGACGGCAGTCACAGCAAACTAACACAAAACCCAAGATACAGTGTAATGAAAATGGCACTTTACTTTTGTACCCTTTCTAAAAACTGATAAGCACAGTTTTATGAGGAAAACATCAGACAATTCTCAATGGAAATGCTACAAAATATCTGATCAATAATCCTAAAAATGATCAAGGTTATCAAAAAAAGGAATGCCTGTGAAACTTTCACAACCGAGAGGAGTCTAAGGAAACAGGATAACTAAATTTATCCGAAGAGGATTCTGAAACATAAAAAAAGATGTTGGGTTAAAAAAAAAAAGTGCTGTAGAAATCTGAATAAACATGCACCCTAGTTAATTACCATATATCAATATTGGTTCAGCATTTGTAAGAAATGTACTATATTGTATAAATGTCTATTACAAAGAAAACAGTGTGCAGAGTAGATAAAAACTATCACAACATTTTTAAAAATCTAAAATGGTTTTAAAATAAAAAATAAATTTATGAAAAAGGCATGGGGACTGGTCCAGATGAAGCATCCAAATACAATGAATGAAATGTGATTGAATCATGAATTGAAAAGAAAGTTTGAAAAGAATACTTTTTATCTAACAAGGTGAAACTTAAGTCTGATATGTACAAAGGATATTTTAAAAGAATTATTATTTTTCCTTAGGTGAGATGACAATTATGTGGTAGATCCTATTAGGAAATGTACCTTGTGGTATTTAGTGCAAAACTGACATGATGCCCACAGATTTCAAATGGTTTGAAACTGTTTACAAAAAATACAACTTGAATTATACATACATGGTAAGGTGTGAATCAACTGCTAAATTTGAGTGAAGGATAAATGGGTGTTCACTGTGTAGTCTTTATATTATGTATATCTTTATTATGTTATTATGGATTGCAAAATTGGAAAGACTTAAAAAAAGTTGTATCAAAGAGATTCATTCTGAAAGTTTAAGATTCTCTAATATTCTATTTTTTACTAAATAACATAATGTGTTAGTGTCTAAGTAAAGTTTGGGCTCCATGCGTGTACAATGGGACTCTGCACCTCAACTTCAGTTGCTGTGTTTCCCTTCTCTGAGTCATGCTAGGTGTCTGTCGTCCTGACTACCCTAGGACATTATATGATTTAATCTGATGCCCCATAGACTTAAAGAACTATCTGACCAAGGCATAAGAGCATTTGAGACCTACTCTGATTAAGCAGTGGGAACTTAGGAAGTTACCTGGTCACTCTGGACTGTGGCCTGGAAGCAAATGGTATGAACTTCCCCACCTACTTTGCATATAGAAAAACCAGTTTGTAAAAACAACAACAACGAGTTCTCAATAAGTGTATTTATCTTTTTGGAAGAGCATAAATAAAGAAGTAAACTGAGGCAGGATCAAAATTGTCCCAAAAAGGTGAGTTCATTTGGGAATAGCAAGGAATCGCAATTTTTTTAGCAAACTACAGGTGAGTCCATGACTTGATAATGTTATGGAAACAATGTGGTTTCCTATTCCAGTGAGACAAAACTTTAAATGGTCCTATGTCCAAAATCTGTTAGGTGCTATACTCCTGACAGTAGGTTTGGGTTTTGGTAAATAAAATTCATACAATTGCCCCCCCCCCCAATCTCATGGATTAAGTATGTTCTAGTAATTGTTTGCATGTTTTCACATTGCACTGAAACTTTATCATGTAAGCAGGCAGGTGTCTGTTTTGTAACTAAAATCCTTTTAGAAAGGATTATTCCTACTTAGGGAATAGTCCTTGAACTTTGCAGTGATGGGGAACACACTTTATAGGTCACACAATTTGATAAGTCTGTCCTGTCTGGCCAGCTCTGCAGGACTTTCCTTGTGTTACTATCCTCAGTCTTCAGGACTAGTCAAAGAACAAATGGAATTACTAAGACTCCCTTAGTAAAAATTAGTGGAAACCTTTCAAATACCCTGGCCAAAAGCATTACCCTTGGTTCTTCCAAATCTTGGATCTACTTTCATTAGGATACATAAATTTCACCTTTTGAAATAATTCCAGGACAGCCCATGCACTTAGGTCCTGCTTCTTTTGACTCACAGATAATAAAAAGGGATACCCTTCTATTTTTCTAAGCCTTGATCAAATCAATAGAAAACAATTACACTCTGATAGAACAATTTTTCCACAGTGAGCTCCTGGGAGACAAAGGCTTCAAACATTACAGCCATTACAGCCTGGAAATTCCATTAGAAAAGACATCTCCGGACAGACTCTTTTCAACCTCACTGGATAGGATCCTGTCATGTGTCATTAACCCCTGTGAGGCAAAACTTGAAAGAAAAGACTCCTGGATTCACGTGTTGTATTTAAGAAAGTCCCCAAACCGAATGGACCTGGACACTACCTGGTGACCAGTAACTGAACATTTCTAGGGACTAGAAATGTCAAAGAACACAACATCTGGATCATACAGCTCATCCAAGACATCTGACCAGATTTGCGTAAATTTCCTTTTTTCTCTCTTTCTTCTCACCCTACATTCATCTACATTCATACATACATACATACGTTTAACTAAATCATATCATTCAGACCATCAATTATTCTTTCCCTAGTTTTCATATAGTCTTTTACTTTAGCTCTAACACATCCTTTTATGTCCACCTTACAAAAACTCTCTGATTCTGCTAAATCTTCGATCATTGGATATATACTAGGGCAAATATTATTTTTTAACATTTTTTTTCTTTATTGGAGTCACTGTGAAAACAAAAACAGCTAACATTCAACTTGGGGGAAAAATAAAAACTCAAGTGAGTTTATTTTCAACATTTGTGCACTGTTGTTCTCCAAAATATTTATGGAAGGAAAATCTATGACATATACTGGTAGGATGAAAAAGAAAAGAAAATGACAAATGATCCCCTCTTTAAAAAGAAAAAGTTTTAAAATTCTTTATATATATATAAGTTGCAACTCAAACCATTTTTCTTGGTGCTGTGAAGTGGTTGTATTCACCAGTAAACTCAAATTATCAAGTTAGTCTAGGAAAAACAAACACAACTAAGTTTGTATAGAATAGAAGCAGACAAATATTATTGATGATTCTGAATTGGTGGCCGGGCCACTATCTTTAGATGGATGGCAAAATCTATCTGGTAAAGATGTAGGACTTTCCTTTGGTACATTGAAATCACACATGTTCTCCCTTCCAAAAGACTGGTACCAAAATTATGGTTTTCCATAAGGGTATTAACACATAAGGGGATTAACCCCTCACTCAGATTTAGATGCTTAATCAAAATGTTTGTGTTTCCAAAAAAAAAAAAAATGATAGAAATGGCAAAAGCTTAGGATATCACTCACAAAATATTTGTAACTTACTATTTTATATGACTCAGGTAAACATGAAATCACTCCCTGTTGGAATTCACAAGGCTGTATTGTCTCTTCCATGAATTTATGGAGCAAGGGTGTGGCAAGGAAAACTGTAATATCAGGAAATGGGAAGCTGACAGGCTCCCAACTCAGTGGTGCTTCATTAGGAATTAACCAAAAACATGGGGAATGGTGGAAACTTAATGCAACTTATTGTTCCCTAGAGATCTTCCAAACACCCACCAAAATCTTCCTCATACTTGATCCACTGCTTGTTACTTCAGATCTATAGACATGTGAGATGCTCATAACCATTCCCAGAATGTTAGTAAACCATACTATCATGTGTTGTGTTTAAATGATTATATTTCTGATCGTGAGAGCCTTTCTTTCATTCCAAGGAAAAGAATCTGGGTAAAGAAACCCAACTATGCCTCATCCTTAGAAAACACTGGGTCACTGGGTATCTCCTTTATTGTAGAAGAAACATATAGTCTACTCTTTCCCTTAATTGAGGGACATTATGGGGTTGTTGCCCTAATCCTTGATGCCAAATTAGAAAAAGTCTTCCCTTTACTGTTAATCTGGGTTCTTTCTCCTATGACTTGCTGGAAACTGGAAGTTTATGACAAAAATTAACAAACAAAAATTAACAAACATTCTCTTTGCCAAGACTGAATGACTTAATTGGCTGGTGATTATTTCCTTTGATTAAAAGGCAGAAATATGAAAGAATTTCAATCTAAAATGGAACCAGAGGATCTAAAATGGAAAATCTCAGGTATGTGCCTTCAGGAAACCTAACTTAAGGACTAAGAGACTGATGTCCTGTAAATGTCTGATTTATAGAAAACTGCTAATATTATTATAATATTAATATTATAATATTTAAGAAAAATATCACTTTTCTTAAGTGATAGGTAACTGGTCAGGGGGTGCCTCATGTTAACCCTGTGAAGTTTTGCATATGGTTAAGAGAAATGAACAAGAAATGACCCAGGTTGGGCTGGTCTTGTGAAATCAACTGAGTTGAGCATTCTTTGTATGACTGCACTGGTTCTGTCTGCTCAGGGAATTTTCAAAGCTGGTCTCATTTGTTTTTGATTTTCACAGACTGACTGAGCTCTTACCTCTTTACATTCCCTGCTCATAAATACAGCCTTCCCCAAACCGTCAACGGACTCACGGGTAATGTGCTACAGTTCGCGTGTCCTGAATCCCAATTCCTTTGCTATTCCTGAATAAACTGCTTTTGACGATTTTGAGCTTGCTTTAGTTTACACCTCTTTATTTTGGTCGACAGCCCTTTCTATATATTACTTTCATTATCCAAAAAATATGTTAATTTTGCAAACATTAGAATATCCAGAGGGACAAAATGAAATGGAAACTTCAAAATATCTTAAAACTTAACTCCTCTATTGAGGTTGTTTTTAGTCCTTTGAGAAACTTTCATATGAAAATGCATAGCCACTTAAAAAAAAAAAAACAGCATAATAGGAGAGAGATTCTGCTTCATTTTTTCAAGTGCCCAGTATTCAGGAGATATTTGTAATGAACATTCTGTTTTTTTGGAAGCTTCACTGAACAATGAATTGTTAACATCTTTCTAGGTCAGAAAAGACATATCCAAAAAGTCACTTTTAATGGTACACTGCATGGAAGTGTCTTTTCACTTTTCTATTTATTTCTTCGCACTACATGTTTCTTGAGTCTTCTTATGTATTTAAAATCTATCCAAGAAAATCTCAAGTTTTACTGGTATTAGTTGAATATGCAATAAATATTTAGAATTTGATTTTTTTTTAATTTTTCTAAACATTAGGGGTACAGGTCTGTGAATCGCCAGGTTTACACACTTCACAGCACTCACCAAAGCACATACCCTCCCCAATGTCCATAATCCCACCCCCTTCCCCCAACCCCCCTCCCCCTAGCAACCCTCAGTTTGTTTTGTGAGATTAAGAGTCACTTATGGTTTGTCTCCCTCCCAATCCCATCTTATTTCATTGCTTCTTCTCCTACCCACTTAAGCCCCCATGTTGCATCACCACTTCCTCATATCAGGGAGATCATATGATAGTTGTCTTTCTCTGCTTGACTTATTTCGCTAAGCTTGATACGCTCTAGTTCCATCCATGTTGTCGCAAATGGCAAGATTTCATTTCTTTTGATGGCTGCATAGTATTCCATTGTGTATATATACCACATCTTCTTGATTCATTCATCTGTTGATGGACATCTAGGTTCTTTCCATAGTTTGGCTATTGTGGACATTGCTGCTATAAACATTCAGGTGCACGTGCCCCTTTTATTCAGGCTGATTCTTCCAAGTTAAATCTCCATATAAAATTCTAGCGAAGACTGATCCTGCTGCTGTAACCATTTATACTTAGCTTCCTAACTAAGAACATTACAACTAAAGCTCACATGGAAACTACAGGTTTCACCTTTCCTAGGTGTTTTTCCCATTGCACACCGGAAAGCTGTTCAACCCCACTCTGCCAAGTCTTTATGGAAACAAGTAATTTGCTGCATGATGTTCCCCCTTTCAGGCTCCTTATTTCAAATACATTCCAGGGTTTCGATATTTCATAAAGTGTGGCACTTCCCCATAGTGTTTTCAAATTTGAGGATAACAACCTTTTAGCCTGATCTCACTTATGGAAGACTTTTAATCCTTGTTCTAGATTATTATATTCTTTTTGAAGTTTTCTGTGCTGGTGTATTCTATGCTGGCATCTTCTGTGATGGCATATTATATTGGTTTTAAAGTTTTCTTCATTCTGCATTAATAATGTAACTCTATGCAACTAAGTCACTCAAGATTCCTTGACATATAAGTTGTCGTTTTTATTTTTGAATTCATCTGACAGCTTGCTGTCTGGCTCGTTGGTATATTTAGACCCTTCTGCCTATTTCTTTCTTTCTCAACATATTTGTATGCACTTTCCTACTTTCATTTTTACATCCTTCTATCCCAGAACTACTTTTTTTTTTCATGAGAATGTAAATAGACTCTATCTATATGTGGCAGATTGGTAAGATACTCTCAACTCCATTTCGTTTTCTTGGTCCCACTAGAACGTTTACATTTCTCAGCCTTGCTTGCAGTAGGTTTGGGCCATGAGTCAAGTATTTTGTTTTGCTTTGCCAAGGAACAGTGAAAAGAATACTTTTTTTCAACACAGGGACATCTAAGTGTGAGTCTCGCTCGGCCACTTGTGAATTTAGTTGAGTTATTCACTCTTTTTTTAAACACAAATTTTCTATACACCTTGTGTCATTTGACGTGAAGATGGAACAGGGTGCCTTCTTCTTCTCCTCCCTACTTCCAAAGCATTTCCCGGCTTCTTGAAAACCCCTTGAGCTTTGATCTGCACTTCATCAGATTGTACCAGATGCTGCTTCTCTCTCTTTGGGCCTCCGAAATACACCAAGAGCACTCCATTTTGTTCTTTGAAAATTTCAGCACCTGGGTCACTCAGTCTCCCTAAAACTACTATCCTCATCCTTGGTGATTTTAATATCCACTCTGATGATCCTTTCGAGACACTAAACTTTAATTTTTTTAACTCTTCTCCTTGAGTAGCCACTCTTAGCTGTGTTCACACTCCACCTTTTAATCACTAACAAAATCAACAATTTGCCATACTCACCCATGAATCATATACCTCCCATCTTACTGACTTACTTTTTCTAGCCCTCTAACAGAAATGACTTATCAACATTTAGACTTACACTCCATTGACCGTGTCCCATATTTAAATTCCTCACCTTCCCCACACTTTTACTTTCCTACTTAAACTGGTTAAAATCCATAGTGCCCAACTCAATTACTCTCTTGCAAATGTACTTAACTTTCCTACGCCAGGTTTGCTTTTCCACACATAAGCTTGTGAAAAACAGTTCCCCATATCTTTTGTACCTACCTTCACAGATGAAGATAAGAAGAGAATAAGTCAAAATTATGTTGATTGGCCCTGTTTTCAACGTATGAGAAACAATCCCAAGGAGGCCTTAATTCTGCAAAGAATTTGTAATACATTTCCCACTAGTGGGAGGATATGATAATTTTAGTCATGGATGACTATTTCATAGTATTTCTTAGAGGCTGTATAATGTAGCTGCTAATATCCCAGATGTCTATTTGACATCTTTACTTGAATCTTGAATATTCAGTTTGAACTTGTCATCTATAAAAGTGAACTCATCATCTTTTCTCCAGATGGGTCCCTTTATTCACATTTCATTTAAGGCCCACACAGTCTGCCCACCCTCCTGATATGGAGCACATTTCTTCCACATGTTCACTCTCCTCCTACAATGCTAGCCTCCTTGCTTTTTACAAATAACTTACTGATTTTCTGCCTACTTGATTAACCAATTGTCAATTTATCAATTTATCACATTGAAGCCTCCAACTATAAAAATGGAATTTTTTATTTCTCTCTTTTAAAGATTTTCTTTATTTATTCATGAGAGACAGAGAGAGGGAGGCAGAGGCAGAGGGACAAGCAGGATCCCCATGGACTCCATCCCAGGACACTGGGATCATGACCTGAGCTGAAGGTAGATGCTTAACTGACTGAGCCACCCAAGTTCTCTGGAGTTTTCTGTTTCTTATTTCAGTTCTATCAGATTTTACCTGAATATCACCATTAATCAAGTTGATGAAATTCACATTTATAGACCTAATCCCAAAATACCAAAACACACATTGTTTTCAGATCACAAGGAACATTTACCAATACAGACCACATTCTGGACCATAAGGAAGCATTAACAAAATTACAATTAAAGAAATTATCCAAAGTATACTCTAAGACCACAATGAAATTAAATTAAAAATCAGTATGAAAAATATGCTAGGAAATCTCAAAATATTTTGAGATTCAACAAAGCGTTTCTAAATAATAAATGGGTCAACAAATAAATTTCAAGATACATTTAAATTATTTTCAAATAGATAACAATAAAAGTTCTACTTATCAAAATTGTGAGATGCAGCCAAATCAATGTGTACATAGAGATTAAGAGTATTTAATAGATCTGTTAGGATAAAAAGGTGATTAAAGGCAATAATCTAAGATTCCACTTTAGGAAACTATAGAAAGAAGGGTAATGTAAACCTAAAGCAAGCAGAAGATAGGAAACAAAAATTATAGAAGAAAGCAATGAAACTGAAAACAGGAAACAACATAGAAAATCAATGAAAATGAAAGCAAATTACCAAAACTCACACAAGGTGAAATAGATAATCTGAAGAGGTCTTTTATCTATTTAAAAAGTGGTATCAATAATTAATAACATTCCAAGAACAAAATACCAAATTAAAATTGTTTCAGTGGTGAATTCCATAGAACATTTAAGGACAAAATGATATCAATTATCTATTATCTTATTCAAAACACATAAGCAGAAGGGATAATTCCCAACTCATTCTATAAGGCCAGCATTACCTAATACCAAAAGCAGATAAAGTCATTACAAGGAAAAAAATCTATAGATCAATATCTCTTAAAAATACAGATGGAAAAATCCTCAAAATGCATTAGGGATTGAATTCAATATATTAAAATTATTATGCATATAACTAAGTGAGACTTATTCCAAGTATGCCATGATGATTTAACATTCAAAAATCAATAAATGTAAGCCACCATATAGACAAACTAAAGAAGAGAAATAATGTGATTATATAAATTGATGCTGAAAAGCCTTTGACAAAATTCAACACCATTTAGTGATTAAATCTTTCAGAAACTAGGAAAAGAGGGATATTCTCTCAAGTTGATAAGGAACATCTAAAAAAATACAGCTAACATCATACTTGGGTTTATACATACACACACACATACACACACACGTATATTAGTATACACATGTCTGATAGCTGAAAGGACCTGAAAGAAAGGATACCCAATAACAATGAGGACCTTAGTATCCAAATATGGTTTCTAATACTATTCTCCAATAAAAACAACAATGTCTTCAAAGGCAAAGGACTGATTCCAGGACTGAGGCAATAAATATACAAAATGACCATGGTACATCTCCTAGTGCCAAAAAATAATGAAGTGCTAATATAGGTAGAGATATAGACTGAGAGACAGATAGGGATATGTCAAAGGGGCACAAAATCCAACGGAAAGAACTCCTAATACCCAAACTGGCATAAGTGAGCAACAAGTGAATATGGTAGTATTGGATGATGACAAAAAAATCTTTAAGAAATATTTATAAGCCAAGGCATCTGGGTGGCTCCGTGGGTTAAGCCTCTGCCTCTGGCTCAGGTCATGATCTCAGGGTCCTGGGAATGAGCCCCACATCAGGCTCTCTGCTCAGCGGGGACTCTGCTTCCCCCTCTAACACTTAACCCTCTCATGTTCTCTCTCTCTCTCTCTCTCTCAGATAAATAAATAAAATCTTTAAAAAATAAATAAATACAGTGGAGAAACCTTAGCTGGTGAACGTTACCTCAGCTGGATGATCATTAATAAAACATGTTGATAGTATATACCTTGATATGATGTGATGAAGATAATAATTTACCTCTATGAATTTCCTCCCCCAGACTCTGAAACCCCATCTAATCATGGTAAGAACATCAAAAAATCATCAACAGAGGGGCATCTTAAATATATCTGATCAGCTTTCCTCAAAATTGTCAAGGTTATCAAAAAGCTTAAGGGGACACATGACAAAATAAAATGAGATATTGAAGATACGATCCTGGGATAGAAAAATAAAAGGACATTAGGTTAAAATTAAGGAATTAAAAAATAAACTATGGATGTAATTAATAATATATCAGTATTGGTTAATTAAGTGTAATAATGTACCATCTTAATGTAGGATGCTAATAGTAGGGCAAATAGAGGATGGGGTGTATGGAAAATCTCTCGACTATCTTCACAGTTGTTTTGTAAATCTGAAACCTTATTTTTAGAAAAGTCTTTTTAAAAAATTGCATATTGCAGGATATAATAAATGGTGCATCTGTTAGTAGTCAACACTCATAATGGAGTTTCCTGGTCTTTCTAAAATACTTTTGTTAGTGAATATAAACTTAAGATGAATCTCCAAACTTAACAACTAACACTTAAAAGTATAGCAGCCTGGAGTAAAACCTAAACAGTATTAGCCAATATTTAATTTGTTTAAATTAGAATAGAGCACCCTATGATCAATCACAGAAACCTGTAGAACATTTCCATTGATACATATATGACCTAGTTTTCAAATATGAAATCATATCTTACCTATGTTACATATAGCAGGAAGGAGTTCTGAGTAATTTCTGAAGGAATAGTTCCTGACACTATAATTCACCCAGGGTGATATTATCAATGTATTTATTGCATGCCAGTGTTTATAACACTAGGTAGTAAATATGTGATAGACAAAATATATGCCAGATATATCCCCTAAGCAGGAGAAGTGCAAACCAATGAAAGGAGAAAATTCAAGATCAGAGTAAAATTCAAAGAGGATTAAGATAAAGAATCAATTTAAGTCAAGACAGACAACCAAGGGGGTAAAAGAAAGTTACATACAAGATCATGGGGTGTTTGAAATTAGATAATTCAATATAGGATCTAAACTCAGGGAAATATGACATCTGATGAGCATTACTCTTATATAGGACTGGATGTACTTGTCCATGATGGATAGAGAATCCAAAGAGGCAGACTAGATTACTTATTCTATATAGAAATAAACAAAGGAAGTTTCCAGGATTTGATCTAGAGATCTAGACTTAAAGTGAAAATTAATAGGAATGTACATTTGTCTAAAAATAACATCAAAAGGATCATTTCAGGTATCATGAATAGTAGGTAGGGGTTGTTATTTTTACATTTTCAAGAAAAACCACAAATGCTGAAAAATACCATTCTGACAAAGCAAAGATGATCATATATGGAGATAGAAAAGAACCTATGAATTTAAACCTGAGAAAGTCCCGAATACCCTTAAACTCTGAATGTCTATATATAATAACAAAAGAAAGGAAGGATTCCATGATCAAAAAGATATATGGCAGCTATGCAGACAACATTAGCACTAGAATTAATGAAACAATATTCATAATCTAAAGTTTGAAAAAATATTTGCTACAATTTGAATTATGCCAACAATAATATCATCTTCCTAACTTATTAAATTCTGGGAAAAAATCCAACATAACTGTTTTGATGAGCCAATATATTTACTGAAGGCTTATTTTTGTGCATTTCACTCACATTTAATTAATGTTCTAAAAATACTACTTCAATGTGATTTGTAGAGACACAGGGGTAAATAGAGACATAAATTTACCAATGGATTTTTCAGACCAAGTAGGGTTTATAATTCTGTGATGCAAAGGCTGATGTTGTTGCTTCTTACGTCCAGAGGCAGAGGTAAAAATGCCTCATTGTAGCTCTAAATGCTCTAATTTGATTCTTAACTACTTCGCATCTCTGACAAATTTCAGAGTGTGATGAAGAGCATACACTCTGGGCAATCTAGGTCCTCACCATCGAATAAACATTGAGTATCCTCAATTTGTATAAAACATTAAAAGCCCACTTCTTTTAACCAGCTTTTCCAAATCAATATCTAATTTTCCTTCCAGAAATATATTATTTGTGAATATTAATCTTCTACATGCCATCGAGCAAATATGTATTCTCTGTGTTTGTCTTAGACTCACATGTAGTAGAGCAGAATAACAACACCTTCCCCCCAGCACTTTTAGTACAGACAACACACGTGAAACATTTAGGAGTATCTGGCTCATGGTAATCTCCATATTTAATAGCTACGGATGTCATTTTTATTAGTCCATTAGCATAAGCTGGTCTTTGAATATTGTAGCTTCTGCAACTTTGCCTACATGGTTCCACCAAAGAGAATACTCTTACCATTCCTTCCTGCCAATCCAAACTTCATACCTCTTTAGAAACTGGTTTAATTCCTATCAGTACTCCTGCCAATAGTTCTCTAACTCACATCACTTGGTACCTGGACTCTTCTTAGGTCAACTCAGCATCTTCTTACTGCATTCCTATTACTATTGCTTTTGTTCATTACTATGAATTTCAGTGAACTGTGTTTCATTTTACTTATTGAATTTTAAATTTGTTAATTTGAGACCCATCTCATTTTCCTTGTCTCTACTCTCCTCAGTTGTCCCAAAATTGAACTAACAGCTCTCTCCATCCAAGGCTTCATTGCCAGTAATCGAAGCAAGATAGCAATACATATCAGGCAATATTAAATAACACCCTATCATTGCTTCTACACATACATGTACTTACATACACACCTACTGTGTGTGTGTGTGTGTGTGTGTGTGTGTGAATGAGGTACCTTAGTTTGGGTTTCCCAGAAGCAGAAAACAGTTCATGTGTCAGGGATTTATTAAGAACTTGCTCTCAGGAGAAACTTACAAAGAATAGTAATCTTATAACCCAATAACTGGAGGACAAATAATGCACTTTATTCCCCTCTTTTTTATTTAAATTCAATTAATTAACATATAGTGTATTATTTGTTTCAGAGGTAGAGTTCAGTGATTCATCAGTCTTATGTAATACCAGGGCTCGTTACATCACATGCCCATCACATTACATGGCCTCCTTAATGTCCATCGACCAGTTAGCCCATCCCCCACACTCTCCCCAAAAGCAACCCTCAGTTTGTGTCCTATGATTAAGAGACTTATGGTTTGTCTCCCTCTCCGATTTTGTCTTGTTTTATTTTTCCCTCCCATCCTCTATGATCCTCCCTTTTGTTTCTTAAATTCCACATATGAATGAGATCATATGATACTTGTCTTTCTCTGATTGACTGACTTTGCTTAATACCCTCTAGCTCCAGTCACATCATTGCAAATGGCAAGATTGGTGGTTTTTTGATGGCTAAGTGGTATTCCACTGTGTATGTGTGTGCATATATTTATATCTATACATAAATATACATCTTCTTTATCCATTCATCTGTTGAAGGACATCTCTGCTCTTTCCATAGTTGGGCTATTGCACAACTATGCTGCTAAAAGCACTGTGGTGCAGGTGTCCCTTCAAATCACTACATTTGTATCTTTGGGATAAATAGCTAGTAGGGTAATTGCTGGGTTATGGGATAGCTCTGTTTTCAATTTTTTGAGGAACCTCCATATTGTTTGCCAGAGGGGATGCACTAGCTTGCATTCTCACCAAAAGTGCGAGAAGGTTCCTCTTTCTCCACATCCTCACTAACATCTGTTGTTTCCTGACTTGTTAATTTTAGCCACTCTCACCAGCCTGAGATGGTATCTCATTGTGGTTTTGACCAGCATTTTCCTGATGCCAAATGATGGAGAGTACTTTTCATGTGTCTGTTGCCCATTTGGATGTCTTCTTTGCAGAAATGTCTGCTTATGTCTTTTGCTCACTTCTTAATTGGGTTATTTGTTCTTTGGATGTTGGGTTTGATATGTTCTTTATAGATTTGGATACTGGCCCTTTATCAGATAAGACATTTGCTAACATCTTCTCCCATTCTGTTGGTTGTCTTTTGGTTTTGTTGACTGTTTCCTTTGCTTTGCAAAAGACTTTTATCTTGATGAAGTCCCAATAGTTCATCATTTTTGCTTTTGTTTCCCTTCCCTACTGATATCTGCCATATGGTAACTCAAAACAGTATTATACTTTGCAAAATAATTCAGGCACACATTAAAAAAAAAAAAAAAAAAACTCCCACATTCTTTTATTCCATTTATATGAATTGTCCATAAAAAGGCCAGAAAGCACAGTAGTGGTTGCTTGGAACTAGATTGGGAACGTTGGGTGACTAAGAAAGATAAACAAGATCTTTTTGAAGCATAGAAAAGAATAGTCTAAAATTGGATTGTTGTGACAGTCATATAACCCTGCAAATTTACAAAAAAAAAAATTAAATTATTCTATAGTTAAAATAGGTCAATTTTATGGGATGTGAATTATTTTTTAATAAAACTGTTTTTTTTTTTTTTTTAATTGAAGTTTGTGGAGACCTCTGCCTATTTCATTGAAAGTTACCAGAGTTACTAGCTGATAAGAGGCCTCTCATTTTGCAAGTGAATATCCACCGGCAAATTCCATGTTCTTTTTAGATTGTTAAAGGTCCTCTGTTTCCTCACTCCACCACCTATGCATTGCTGGTAAACCCAGGTTGTCTCTTTTGGAGGGTGTGGGGTCTTCATGGTTTCATCTCTCCTATCCATCTTGTGTTTCATGGAGATTCCTTATCATTCAGTTTTAGTAATGATGTTATCCATGTAAAATTTATTTGTTTTGCTATCCTGGCTTGTTTTTCCTGGAGGATTTGGAGGACAGAGTAATTTAAAACTGTGTGCTGTCATCATCCTTCCCCATAAGGAAGTCTGAATCATTTTTTAAGTTGTGAAACAAAAAAAAAGTATCAAAAACAAGAGACAATAAACATGATAGCATTCACAATGCTAGCCAAGCATGCAACAGAGAGATACAAAATGCACAATGTTGCAAACGTCAAGTGAAGGAGTCAAGAAGTTACACAAATATTTACAACACACTGCCAGGGTGCCATTATGGGTGAATTGAATTGACGTGCTTGCACAGAAGTACATTCATATTGTTCCAGCTCTCGATTCATCTGCAGAAGACCTGCATATGTTCAACAGCCACTTTAGAATCCACCTTTTTTTCTTTTTTTTCCCCCCAAAGAAAATTGCCCTTGAACCACAAATGCTGAGTTAGCTGTACCCGCATTTATGGTATTCCTTTTTAAATTTATCAAGTTAATTAAAAGTGGTTATTTACTTATTTGTTTCTCCCCCTAAAATGTGAGTGATTAGAAGCTAGTGACTGTGTTAATCTTATTTATACTAAACCCAGCAGCTCAACATATGTTTATTGAATTAATTAGCCATCTAATCATTCCTTCCTTACTGAGTCTCAATATTTGTAAACCTTCGTATTTCTTCATTTTAGCTATATTTCCTAGGATTATTTCAACTTAAAATTTTTGCAGTTCACATTTTTGCCTTGCAATTTTATTTAAACTTCTTTTCCAACAGAAATTTCTGCTTTTTTCTTCCTGCTTTGAATGTCCATGGCATATTGTTTAGATCTGTCTTGTGATATTTGTTTTATCCCATTTTGTGCAATAGTTGTCTTTTTTTCTCATCCTCGCCACTACAATTTACACCATCTGTGGAAACAACTGGGACTTGCTAATTTCTATTTTCTTGCTAGATTTTGCATGCAGTAACTATACGCTATGCGTCTGATTATTTTAGAATAATTTAACTTTATTGAGGACATAACGTGTGCTAAGCATGTGTTAAATATGGAGAAACAGCGTATGTATTCTCTCAATTTCTTGATCTGACTGACAAAATATGAGGAAGCCTCCTAGTTACTGTTTACAGCCTATTTTCTTCTAATTACATGAATTAGAAACCATATTATGAAATAAGCCTAGGTAAGAACTGCTATTTTCTTGTATCAGTTTATTTCTCACACAGGGATCTCTTATCTACATTCTATGTCTTGAAAAAGCAGAGTATGCTTAGGAAGGTAGCAAAATGAACCCTTTAATTATTAGGATTAAAAAGATAAAACCACCCACAGTTTTTTCTCTTTTGTGGATACAATTCATTCAATGTATGCTTTATACTCCCTGTGAAACTACCCAGAAGAAGCATAAATACACCACCTATTCATTGCCTCTTAGTCAAAAAATTATGTATTAAATGTTATATGATTTATTGAACCATGTCATATTTCTTACCATACAGACTCAACATACATTTGTTATTTTGGCCAGTTTTTCCTAGTGAATATATACACAGGTCATTGAACATTTCTTATAGTATTTAATGTGAAGTAAAACTATTTGATTGCTTACCTTTGCCTTGATGTGCCTAATAACTTAGCAGCTTTAATGATCTTCTTTACATGAACAAGATATTCTACCTGGCACACTTGAAAATTATTGGTGATTAATATCACATTTGTTTCAATTATTTCAAGCCATAACAAAATAATAAGATTTCCTCATTCTAGTTTATATACTAACATACATCTCATTCCAAAACTTGACAGTGATAGACAAAAAAAGAAATATTTAGTCTATATTACTTATGAAATAGATGCAGAAGCCCTAAAGGTAACAAACACAGTCCAGAAATGTATCAATTAAATATTAAATCAAAATAATCAAGACACTTATTTCAGAAAGACACAAAAGCTAAAAATTAAGAAAAAAAATATATAAAAAACACAGACATAAAACATGTATATGATGCATATTCACACACATATGTGAGTTCCTTATTAGTTTTTATATAGTTATTAGTTCTATATACTTTATATCATAGAGTTAATCTGAATGAAAGAATTTATTATCATAAACTGGAAGAATTGAGAGAAATATTGGTTAATAAGATATATCCTTCCAAATAATCTTTAAAAGGTAAATAACTGAGGAAAAATAACTAATTGATTTATTCTATATGTTGAACAGGTATAAATTTATACAGAGAATTTTTGCAAATTTTTGGGAAAACTGCTATAAAAAGCCCAGTATAAAAATCAACAGTAGCTGGCAGCATCTTTAAAATGGGGTTAATAATACCTATTTTCAGGATAGGCACAGTTGGTTAAGCTGTGGTTACTTTCTTGGTGGCACAGTTGGTTAAGCAACCACCTTCAGCTCAGGTCAAGATCCTGGAGTTCCAGGATCAAGTCTCACATCAGGCTCTCTGTTCAGTGGGGAATCTGCTTTTCCCTCTGAGCTTCCCCCACTTCATGCTCTTTCTCTCTCAATAAAATCTTTTTAAAAATAATGATAATACTTATTTTCCAGGGCTTTTGTGAAGAATATATTATATGAAATTACATTGTAAGCTATTTAAAAATGATACAAATGTAAGGAAAAACTATTAGTATCACTCCTAAGTCTGTATCTCTTGCTAAACTCCGAATTCCTTAAGAAACGATACCTTTACTTCCTATCTTTGTTATCTCCCCACTCCACCCCTCAGAATGCTATTGCAGCAGAATCTTCACTTTCTCTCAGCCTCTCTCTGAGAGAAACAATTTTTCTCAGAATTCTCAGGGACATCTCACCAAGAGTTTTAGGGGGTAATAAGAGGGATCTGGGAGCTATTTTTAGTATTTAAGTCTAACCTGATATTATACTGGTATCAGCAGTAAAGCTTTAAAAGCTAAATAAAACATCAGTGTCTTACCTAATTTTTCTTGTTTTCCCTTGTAAATGGAATTTTATAAAGTAAATATGCATCTCATAGGAAAAAATCAACAATAGCAGTGAATTGCACACTTACAATTCATTTACAATTTGAAAAATAATGTAATAGACAAACAAGCTAAAATGTTCACTGTATGGGATAAGAAACGTTCTAAATTTGTGGCAGCTGGAAAAGTGAAGATTCCGCTGAATTTTTTAGCCTGATTCATTCTGAATCATTGTCTTAGAGAAGTTTATTCTACACTGTAGATGAAATTTCCATTAAAGTTTTAATTTTAATGAGTCCCCTGAACTAGAGAAAATGGTTGAGTCAATAAAAACGCAGGTTCTAGCATTTAATGTGGGACTTTAGTAAAAGAAAATAAGCCGCTTCAAAATGATCACACCCTTGCAAATTGAAAATGAAGGAGGCAAAAAGTAGGTAGCAAGCCCTCAACTCTTAGAACAAAGTGAAAAGGGGACCATAAGAAAGGTGAGCTTATGCGTGACCCTGGCTTCACCCCTCTGCCTAGAAAAAAGGTGGTTAGACAGCTTGGGCAGTTCAAGATCCAAGAGCAGCCAGTCCCATGAGCAATGGATTGACTGTTTTATGTTCCTCCAAAATGCATGTGTTGAAATCCTAACCTGCAATGTGATGGTATAAAGATGGTCTAAGGCCTTGGGGGATGACTAAGTCATAGGGTAGATGCCTTCTGTATGGGATTGGCATCCTTATAAGAGTGGATGATCCCAGAGAACTTTCTTGTCACTTCTACCATGCGAGGACACAGCAAGAAGAAAGCTGTCGAATCTCACCAGATGCCTTGATCTTGGACTTCCCAGCCTCCAGAACCGAGAAAGACATGTGTGTTGCTTACCTGCTACCTAAACTATGGTATTTTGTTACAGCAGGCCAGGTGGACTAAAATAGCATCCATCGTCTCCGCTATCAGCCACATCTATCTGACAGGCTGTGACAGACACAAGGAGCAACTGTCCTGAGAACATTCATGTTGAAAAGTAGCGACTTGCCCTGATACATCTTTTAATCCACTGTCATTCAAAGAGTCTGAGTCTCTAACTCTCATAAATATAAATACACATATTTAATGTAATATAGTTTGTGTCCTGTGATTGAGTTGTGAAGTTGGAGAGAATAAGTTGGTTTCAATCTGAAACAAATGTGTTCTTATGAGCTGTTACCAAGTCTAAACTTTCAGATTTAGGAGAATACCTTATGAAGGCCAACGTCATGTTCTTTTGGCTCTAAGCCAGGTGACTTCAATAGAATCCTGTGACAGGAAATGCTGGTATACCATATGTAAGAGAAACTGAACTAATCATGGATGTCCGTGCAAGCCACCCCCTTCCCTCTCTTGTGCTCTCTCAACAGCCGCTAGTGAAGAAAACAGAAAATGAGTAGGGAGAGAGCCAAATGCCTTATCTGAAAGCTTGCTCTGAATGCATGTTCATCTAGCAGCAGGGAGAATATTTGAAATTAAACCAAGGTCAGAGCTTATGTTGTAGTATTTGTTGACCTGGGCATTCTATTTACAGGATTGACATTTTGTCTGTCATTTTAAAGTGACTACAAGCATGTCTGCTATCCTAAAGCAAACAGAAGTCATAGTGAGCTGGAGTACTGATACAAGGAAAGGAGAAGATTTTCTCCACTTGGTAAAATTATAACAGATAGTGGGAGGCGAAATTCTATGCTGTGCTTTGAGCACAATAAACACTCAAACTTGTTAAAATACCAATTACATTTTATAAAGACAGAAGCCTGTGGGGAAGGGCTCCAATTCTCTATCATCTATGCTTGACTAGACTAATTCTATCCTGGAGTATAATAGTGGAAAAAAACTCTGATGCTTCAAGTCATGCCCCACAACTTACTTGAGAAACAATGGAATTGAGACTTTTTTTTTCTCATTCTGCTTACCTCTTTCCCCTTCCTAAACAGGAAAAGAAAAAAAAAAAAAAAAAGATGCTACTTTATTCTCCTTCAACTGCAACAAGTATTCATTTTGTTCATTTGTTTTGTTTTGTTTTGTTTTTAATTTTTTATTTTTTATAAACATATATTTTTATCCCCAGGGGTACAGGTCTGTGAATCACCAGGTTTACACACCTCACAGCACTCACCAAAGCACATACCCTCCCCAATGTCCATAATCCCACTGTTCATTTGTTTTTTAACCGTTGAGTCTAGTATTTAGTTTACACTCAGCCTCAAGAGGAATTTGGTGCTGAGCATATTCTTAGCCAGGAGAAATTTGCCTTTTCAACCAACTTTATTAAAGGGTGATCAGCATATAAAATAAGGACCATCAGAGATGCCTTGATAATCTTATAAAAATATCTCGTTTTTTCTATTTGTTTTCCTCATAGCATTCATCAGTACCTTCTGATATGCATGCACACATCCATACATATATGTGTGTATATTATAATGTGTGTATATATATATATATATATATATATATATATATATGATTATTTACTGCCTACTTCTTCCAGAAACCAAGGTTCAGGTAATTGTCTAGTTTCTTCAGCACTGTAATACCTAGTCCTACCTAGTGCTAGATCATGGTGAGACTCATGGTAGAAACTTAGTATATACACAAGTAATACATATGCAACATATATGTATTCAAATCAGTAAAGTTGATCTACAAATAAAATGTAACTTATGTAGCTAACCTATAAGAAGCAAAGCTTACAATCTTAACTGTTGAAATCTTAACTAATTCCTATACAATTTTGAACCTCTTATTAGAGATTACTCTTTAATAACTAACTCAAATTAATCTGACACTTGTAACTGCCTTTTATATTTCAAAATGGTAGAATAATTATTGTCCATTCTGTATAGTTTCTCAAAAAATATTGTTATCAAATTACCAGTGGTTCTAGTTCTAAACACTGATGCAATGGTCATAAAATTTAGAAGAATAAAATAGATAAGCTAGAAGTGTAAATTATTGCTAAGGCATTGGGTTATAAATGGCCACCAAGGGGTGTCTGGGTGGCTCAGTGGGTTAAAGCCTCTGCCTTTGGCTCAGGTCATGATCCTGGGGACCTGGGTTCGAGCCCTGCATTGGGCTCTCTGCTTAGCGGGGAGCCTGCTTCCTCCACTCTCTCTCTGCATGTCTCTCTGCCTACTTGTGATCTGTCTGTCAAATAAATAAATAAATAAATAATCTAAATGGCCACCAAAATTCAAAGTTTAAAAAGCCATCCAAAGTTCATTCTAGTTATCTATTATTGTCACTTTTAAGGGGAAAACACCATATCACACCTAATTTTAAGGGTGAAATTGCTATTTTCAGCACAATTCCACCATGCCCAGATCTAATAGGGTAATCTAATAAACACTAATGTCGGATATGCATAGAAAGCAGGCCAAGAGCAGTTCTCTTTATGATAAAAGTTCACTTCCATAAAGGCTAGTGGTAATAAATTTAATCAATATTTTTAATTTAAATAAATTTGCTCCGACAAAGGTTTGGCATTAGCTATTTCACAAACATTTAACTAGTTCTCAAACAAATCTAAAAAGAAATACGTGTTGACATATGGCTCTTTCTTGTCACATCTACTTGTTTTTCTTTAATTGGCTTTGGTCTCAAAATCAATGAGTCCAAATCAGTTTTTAAATAACCTTCTACATTGCTTGTGTCCTATCTACCTTGATTTTTGCATACCTTTTAAATATGTTTTTGCGACATTTAACTGCTAGCCTCAGACAATAAGTAACCTTTAATTACAAAGTTGAATTTGTTGCATACTCTAAAAGTGATAGGTCACTATAAACAAAAATATATAACTCCAATGCAAATTTTATGAGGGATAGTTAGATAACATCATATTATAAGTGTTCTGATTTCTACACCAATATCTTTAAGGCTGTTTTTCTTTAGAAGTGACAAAGCAATGTATCTTGCTCACTTTGATTGTGATAAAAGATGTCACATGTAAGAAAAATTTAACTTCTTTGAATCCAGCCTTCCCTTGGACTATATCAATACACTTAAAAGAGGACTGTAGTAATATCCCATTATTTATAATAACCTTCAAGTAAATAAAGCTTATTTATAGGGCTAGTCAAATAATGATACCTGTTGATAAGAAAAGAATAATTTCCAAGTCAAATATGAAATAAATCCAAATAAGCACTTTGAAAGATTCCTAATTCTTTTATCATTGTATTTTATTTGTTGTTTTTTTAAAGAACACAAGATAACGTGACATACATAGATAAGGGATATCGACGTGATTTTTGTTGAAGTACATGGAAAGAATGAAGAATTTTGATGGCTTTACTATATAACAGAGTAAACAAAAATGCACTCTACTATTGGGATCTGTTGATCACTGTCCTTATGTTACTGAACTACTTTAATTCTTAGGCAGTCAAGAAATAAATAAGGGTCAAATGGATCATTAATTAAAGTAGCATTTTGAAGACTTTAGCAATGACTTATAACATTTTAAAAGTGAAAAAGCACTCATATTAAGTACAGAGAAAATATCGTCTCTCGCCTCACCCCCCAAAAGAGCCAAAGTAATACCAGAGCACATGTTCAATATTCCGAGTTGTTAGTGGCAACCTATGGAGAACTTTGATGAAAACTTCTAGGAAAATCTGGAAAATATCTTGAGACTATAATTAACTTAGCAGTACCGGAAAGGCATCCTGTGATGAGCATCTCTTGATACTGCTCTACCGACTCCTCCCTTTTATTATACCACTTCCCATGTCCTAGAACAGTTGCATGGAAGTACAATAAAGCCAACCATTCACTTTCAATGTGTCTTTTGAAAGTGAAGTTGCCACTTCCATAGGGTCAGATATTAAACTACTCTACCGAGGAAAGGCATCTCATCACACCAGGGCCTTCTGCCTCTAGCCATGCTCCACATTCTGTGTTGCATGCTGTATATTAGTTGTGCCTTGGGAAAAATTGTGTATTTACCCATATGTTCAGTTGTATTTCTGGGACACTTGCAAATGAGGTGATGCTTGTAAATGTTACAGGTTTATGGCTTTATACATAATGCAGTGTTGTCAAATGTAAAAGAAGAAACAAAATGCAACTTTTGCAAAAAAAATTAAATGTGTTTACCACGTCTATTGATATGGTTGAATCTATTAATTTTGGACACTTTTCTTTTAGAAGGTATGACCTTTTTTCAAGATTTATTAAAGATAATAAATGTATGGTATTGTGCTATGAAATTATCATGAAAAAAAGTATAAAATATGTGCTCTAAAAAAGAAATAATGTAAGTGATCTTCACGTTTATTCATGAAGAAGCAGCATGTTCAGAATTATGAAATGGTTTGTGCCTAGGCAGTCAATTAAATGGTGG
The DNA here is from genome assembly GCF_022355385.1 of Mustela nigripes. NCBI lineage: Eukaryota > Metazoa > Chordata > Mammalia > Carnivora > Mustelidae > Mustela > Mustela nigripes. Next base: position 38,977,015 of record NC_081565.1, on the reverse strand, counting down.
AATATACTGTTAAACCAAAAAGTTTCAGTTCCCGAAATGCCTTAACTTGTTAACTGAAAGTAACCTAACAAAACATCCCAGGTAAAATTCCTACGAATTTGCAATCATTCTGTGTGTTGTTTCTGCATGTGTACTTTCTTTCAGATACAAACTTCATTCGTATTTTCTTTTCCTTTTTTCCTTCTCTTTTCTTTTTTTAGTCATTGTTTTGATTTTTTGGCTACTTTATCTTTTTGTTCCCAACAAGTATTATGCCAGAGAGCAGAGCTTCTTGCCCATTTAAAGTCTGAAGACAAGTTATGACCATTTTGGCCCGAAGAGTTATAATCATCCACTTTTCCCAGTAAAATTACATGGGCTCATGTGCAGAGCTGCAGTCATCCTGAGGCAACCTTCAGGTGAAACATGAGTAAGGGTGCAGCTGTTGTACTGGTCCCAAATCATCAGGATTAGAGAACTTACTCTAAGTAAGTTTCTGAAAATCTTAAAAACTTATCTCTTTTTTCCCTACATTTTGCAGGTATTTTGAGGTTGAGAACTTCTCAGTCAGGAACTACTAATCAACTGACAGGTAAGTACTTTTAGCTTCTTCCATGATGAGACCTCATAGATTTGTCCACGAGTGTCTTACATTGATAGGCCATAGAAAATCTCTAAACAATGGTTTCCCGAACCACATAATGTAAAGGAACAGAATAAGTCAATAGAACATGAACTTTGATGTTACAACTTCTGCTTAAGTAAGTGTGCCCTTTCCAAAGTAGTGATTTATTTTATTTAATTTATTATTATTATTATTATTTTTAGTATAAATCCCTTCCTGACACTGAAAGAAGATGGAATCCAGCTATCATGGAGACTTGCAATTTTTATGGAAGCTAAGTTGACATGTGGGAGACCATTTTTTCCCTTCTGTTTTTTTTTCTTGAATTTTGTTAGTTTTCTTACTATTTTGACAGTAAAGAATCCTATAAACACTAAAGCAAAAAAAATCAAAATTAGGTTTATCTACAAAGAGGAATAGAATTAGGCCATTTACAAAATTATTCTCTATTAATACTCAATCCCAGCACACAAATAAACAATAATTATAGTTTTATGGTAAACTGAAGGGGCTTGCAATTTCTTTAATTGTCCAGTGTGTCTTTTACTTACAAAGATAACTGAAGGCCATTCTCAGATATATAAGACTCAATGGAATGACAGCTATAATTTTTTTTTTCTAAAACACTTATTCAAAATTTATCCTGTGCAGAGGCAGTGCCAGAAGAAGCAACAGTTGGGCCAAAAATAGATAGATAGCAAAGACAGAGAGATAGAGAGAGAGAGATGGGTGGATGATAGATAGATGATAGATAGATAGATAGATAGATAGATGATAGATAGATAAAAGTAGCCAAGAGGATACTAAGTAACCAAGAGGCAAATGTTGTAATATGCATTCTAAACAGAGAGATTCGCTAAAGAAAAGAAGACTAGATACAGAAAAGTGGCTAAGGACTGTCACAGAGAGAAGAGAAAGTCTGTATTCCTTCTAAAAGAGAAATAAGAGGGAATAACAAGGAACCCAGGGTACCCAATAAGCATTCTCTGTTTTCTTGTTTTGTTGTTAGCATCACCTCCAAACCAAAGAAAGCAACTGAACCTAACCAATGGCTATGTTGCAATGAAACGGTAAAATGTGAAAACATTGCTGTAGACAACAAGTGGCCTTATAAAAAGAGGCTAGTAAAATAAAGGAAAAAGAAGCCGATTTTACTGCGTTCCAGACTGGGAGAAAATTTGATGTGGAGGTAAAGGAAATTCTCAAGGCTGGGAAATACAAGGAAAAAGAAACCAAGAAAAGATGTGGTACATAAGGAAAACAGAAGGAGGAAGATCAAGATTATGACATGAACTCGGTTAGTTCCGGTACATTCATTTTCCTGTCTAGAAGGAAGATAACCCCTTCCTTGAAAAGAAAATGAAACATTGAAATACAAGGCTGTATCAGATATATATAATTAACATATTACTATGTCTTTAAAGAGACTAGACCTGGTGCTATAGAGAAAGCTACTTACTTCACCAGGTATAGGAATGTGAAATTGGGTGGACACTGAACACAGTTCCTGTTGGTGGACTATAAACTACACAAATTAATATATGTGGAGGATTTTTTTTTCATTTTTAATTGTTTGAAGCAGCTTCCACAATTATTACTGTTTTGTTACCTGAATGCCATTCTGTGATTATAAAAATAAATGTAGCTATTATTTGACATTCTAAAGTATTTAAAAAATATATAGTTTTACATAAGAGAACATAATCTGGCTAAAAAATATACCACAATAAAGAAGTCAGAAATGCAGATGATAGGCATAAGCATGGAGTCCACGCATGAAGTTGTCACCCAAACTCTCTCTTTGGCTCTGGGGAATTACTTAACGTTGTAAAGCAGGGCTAATTACAGTAACCTCTAAAAAATGCTTAAGTGAGACAATGCATACAAAGATTTCAAACAGGGCAAATGACATGTAATCAAGAAATACACTGATTATATTGTAGCTCTTGGTCTCTAATAATTAGTCGAGGCTTATTTGAGAAATTACATGTTAGCATTAAACATGATAAGAAAGAGAAAAGAACATGTGGATATTTCAGTTTTTAGTTCAGAGACGCCTTTCAAAGCATAAAATGGAAAGAGAAGCAAAATATTACCATTGTATCTCAGAAAACTTAACCAAGAATGGTTATAAAATGTAATTAAATGCCACAGCCTCACATAAACACAAATTCAAATGTTCTGAAAGCTGCTGCTCCAAAAATGCTCTCCAGTGAATGTATCAGAGCAGCATCAGAAATATTGGTGCATGAAATAGTTCAAACGACATCTTGAAGGAAAATGAGTTAGTTACTCTTCTCCTAGTGCCACATAAGTGCACCTTCTTTCTGGAAACCATACTATTTGCCTTAAAGATCCGAAGAACTCATATTTCTTGAAAGATTTACAGTGTTATTTACTTAAAGTATTCATTTAGATTCTAGCCACTGTAGAGTCTGTGATATTTGGATGGAGAAATAAAAATAAATATTGCTTTTTCCTTCTTCTGAAAGATTAAATATGCTTTTTCATTAAATTAATTCTTCCAAAATTCATACAGATTGAAATGTGGAAAAGGTGTCAAACTATAACATAAAAATACACAGCTTGCATAAGGAGGAATTAGACAGCCTCCCACGGATTTCTCACCCTGCTGCCCAGTCAACCTTATTTCCACTCACTTCTAGATTTTGCTCGTCACCCTAAAGTTTCATTTTAATCTCATCAGGAGGCAACTTTGATTTAGTAGAAAAAACAGGTAATTTGAAATCATGTAGATGCAACCTTTAATAGCATTTCTTGCTCATAAAAGTTTTGTGAGCCTGAGAACTTTAGTTACTACAGGCTGTGAGTCCCCTCACTATTTTTCTCAGACCTAAGATGCAATCTTAGATGGCAGCCTCTGGGATTAGTCTGCCACTAACAGCTGTGTAAATTCAGTGAGTTAGTTAAACTACCAGCCTCAGGGCAAAAATCTAGAAATGGACGGTAAGGAGAGGCTTTATTTCATGTGATTTTCTGTGGCTTAAGTGAAATAATTCCTTTAATGTTCGTAACTGAGCTCCTGGCCCTTGTTGAACAATCTATAAACATTAGTTATTATTTTTGTAAGGTTTTTATGCTCAATAATGAAATGATATCAGTTTCATTCCCCACTTTTCTCTCATTTATCCCAGAATATGTGGAAGAGGTTATTCCCATTACAGTTTCCCGTGTGAGTTTCATGCTATTTCAATCCTTCCACTTTGACATTCAGAATCTTCTGCTTCTAGTTCACCCTCCTACCTCCAGGTCCTGGTATGAAGCCTCATACGTCCTGGGCACTAAACACATATTAATTGTCTTCATTCTATTATCCCATTTGGCACTTTTAAGTCTGTTGCTTCTGCATGTCTGCTGTCATTCCTTAGTATTTCTGTTTGTAACTTTCCCGAAGTTGGGTGTATCTTCAGAGTTTGTTAATTCTCCATGTCTCTAGAGACCATTACAGAAAAGATGGTAAATATATTTTAATGAATATATGGGGTTTGTTTGTTTTTTTAGTATGTATTACCTTTGTTTTATCTTTAATTTAATTAAGTTTATAGTTTTATTTTATTATTAAACAATTTATAATTATCTTATTTTATAATTTTTTTATGTTCAGTTAGCCAACATATAGCACATCATTAATTTTTGATGTAAAGTTCAACAGTTCATTAGTTGTCTAGAACACCCAGTGCTCATTACACCTCATGCCTCCTTAATGCCCATCACCCAGTTATCCCAACCCCCACCACCTCCCTTCTATAGCCCTCAGCTTCTTTCCCAGAGTTCAGAGTCTCTCAGGTGAATATATGTTTTTTTAATAACCCTAGGGGTACTTGAAAAACAATCTCATTTGCTTTTCTATAAAGTATTTTGTAATTGCATTTTCAAATGATTAAATTTATTTCGTGGGAACTATTTCATACATCACAATGTTGAAAGAACCGGATTGTTCATCTCCAATAAAAATGCAGTATGTTAATAAGTCATCTGAGACCTAAGTTATTGACTAATGGGATAATTATTTAAAGAAAAGTATAAGCATCAGAAATTCTACTTGGGATATATGTTGGTGATTCGATCGGGATTTGATGTTTACTCATACCAAGAGGAAGGCTAAGAGTTTGGGTAACTTGCTATCTAACAAGATGTGCTGATGGTCATTTATAGCCTTTTTCTCTCGTGATTCCCCATGGAAATGCTCTTTCTTTGTAATTCCCCCTTCTTATTCCCTTCATTTTCCTACTGCGCTACCCTTGCTTCGGCCCACTTATTTCCTCACTTAAGTCAGAGGTGAGGTACTGGCAACCAATGCCCTGCAGAGAAGAACTCTAGGGAAAAGTGATCAAGATGAAAAAACCTAATAACTTGCCTTTGAAATCTGAAAGTGAAATCTATTTGTTTTCTCATGATAAAATAGCCAGCAACCAGGATATCTGGATTCAGCTGTGTTGAGTCGGGGAGGAGGAAGCTAGCAGGATAATCCATGAGCACACACTTTCATTAAAGGGAATCATCTTAGGAGAATCTTTCCATACTCTGCAAAACTGATTAGATTTCCTAGATTTTAATTAAGAAATTCTGGGGCACCTGGGTGGCTCAGTGCGTTAAGCCTCTGCCTTCGGCTCAGGTCGAGATCTTGGGGTCCTGGGATCAAGCTCATGCTCTCTGCTCAGCGGGGAGCCTTCTTCTCCCTCTCTCTCTGCCTGCCTCTCTGCCTACTTGTGATCTCTCTCTCTGTCAAATAAATAAATAAAATCTTAAAAAAAAATTATGACACCTGTAGAGTAACTTCAAAAGGTTATATCTTCTCCAATAACTAGATGGAAATACATATTGTACCATTATAATTAAGAAATACACTACTTAAATAAAATACCTTTTTTTAAGAAAAATAATTTATTTACTTATTTTTAAAGCTTTTATTTATTTGAGAGAGCAGAGAGGGGAGAACATGAACAGGGGAGGGGCAGAGGGAGAGGGAGAAGCAGACTCCCTGCTCAGCAGGGAGTCTGACATGGGGCTTGATCCTGAGACCCTAAGATCATGACCTGAGCCCCAGGCAGATGCTTAACCAACTGAGCCACGCAGGTGTCCCTATTTATTTATTTATTTATTTGAGAGAGAGAGAGAGAGAGAGAGAGAGAACAAGCACAAGCAGGGAGGGGCAAGGGGAGGGAAAGGGAGAAAGAATTTGAAGCTGACTCCATGCTGAGCATGGAACGGAGGGGACTCAATCCTTGGACCTGGAGAGCAGGACCTGAGCTGAAACCAAGAGACAGATGCTTAACTCACTGAGCCACCCAGGCCCCTAAATCAAATAGTCTCTTAAAAATGTAAATATATTTCCTGAAAACTGACATATCTTTGATGGTCTGTAGTAAGGACACTATCCATGGTTTGTTTTCAGTTCCTAACTACTTTTCTTTAAAACTCAACTTGTAAATTATTGTTTCCATAAAAGGAATGTGGCGTTTAACATATACTGTTACAAAATAAGGATATAAAAGAACACTAAGAAAGATGGAGAGCCACGGAGCTTGCTGGGAGAAGGAGAGCCTAACCCTAGAGCTTGGGATGTTTGGAAAGAATTAAAAACTGGCCAGAAACCAGCTGTGCCATTGCAGAAGAAAATGACTAGATCTTAATACAGTTCAGAACACATTCTGGGGAGAAACTGATTGTTATATAATGAAGGTGTTTAGAACTAGAGCCTGTAATATTTACTTACCTTTGGTACCTGATGGTACAGAAGGAGAGGCTCAAGTCCACTGAGTCATATACCAAATGCATTAAGAATTACATTCAAGAATTACATCCCAATATGACAACTGCAGAACATTAAATTCCAAGTGTGTGGGCTCTTCTGAGTTCGGGGTTATTTGCAATTGTCCTGGGCACATGAACAAGAAATGCTGGTGCTAAGTAAGCAGTGTTCTAGGGATGGCCGATAGAGTACTGATACAAAAGAAGACTAGAAAACCTCACCATGGGACACCCGGGTGGGTCACTTGGTTAAGCCTCAGCCTTCTGCTCAGGTCGTGATCCCAGGGTCCTGGGACAGAGTCCTGGATTGGGCTCCTTGCTCAATAGGGTGCCTGCTTCTCCCTCTCCCTGTCACTTCCCCTACTTGCCCTCACTCTCTGTCTATGTCAAATGAATAAATAAGATCTTAAAAAAAAAAAAAGAAAAGACAGGAAAACCTCAAAGTTTGTATTCTAGTCATTGAGTATACCTTAAACAAAATCAACACACTTTACAATATGTTAGAAGATGGGAGGGTCCATGAAGAAAAATACATCAAAAAAGAAAGAAGTATATGGAGTGATGGGCATAAGAATTTTAAAGAAGTTGTTCAAGGAGGGCTCACCGAGCTGTTGAGAATTGTGCAAAACGTAAAGGGATAAGGGAGGTGAGACTTTGGATTATCTTGAAGAAGAATGTTCCAGATAGAAGTATGGTCTGGAGCATACACGAATCAATTAAGAAAAAGAAAGAGGCTAGTGAGTGTATTGGAGAATGAATAATGTGAAAAGCAGGAGGGCAGTAATTTGAGACCCAATTTTTAAAAGACTCCAAACTATAGTGATCTGTAGACTGACCACAGACAAGACTTAAGCTTTTCCTTTGAATGAGCAAGAGAGCTAGTGGAGAGTTTATCAAATAATGAAATAATTCCTCTGCTTTTTAAAAGGATCTCTCCAGCTGCTTTATTGCGAGGAGACAGGAGTAGTTCAAGAGTTGCAGCAGAAAGCCAGCAGGAAGTTAATGCAGTGATACAGGTAAGAAGATGAATGCTGGTGCTCCAGCCATTATACTCATATCCCAGGCAGCAGATTAAATGGGAGAAGGTCATGCTCATTTAACTTCTGAGTGAATTTTATCACAATATAGTCGTTTAAGAAGAAACAGAGTAGGAAATCACAATGAGGTGATTAAAAGTAATAAAACCTTTCCCCAAACCTTGGAGCTTCAAGAAGAATCTGCTTGGCTTCTACAACCACCAGGATAAGGCATGGTACCATTTCAATGGACTCTTAAGAGGGACAGTGACTGATCAGGACCTGGTCTTGGAAATATCTAAGTAATTGATTTCTGTTCATACTCCCAATTCCCTCAAGGAGGCATTCCCAGTGCTTTTTTCAGAGCAAGAAGGGGCATAAGATTTCGGAGCATAATTTGAAAACTTCATATTTAGTAACATATGTGTGATTCAGAGAATCAAAGAAAGCTGGACTTCTTTAAAAAAAAAAATACAATTCTCAGAACAGAGCCTGAAAACCCACTCTAAACAAATGTCCTTTTCTATAGCGACAGCTGCCAAGTTGTTAAAAGCAGAAAGTCATTCATCAATATTCTCATCTAGAAATGTTAGTCACTATCTGATAATCCTGCTCCCTTGTAAAAAAGTCTCTTTGCCCACTTCCTATATTTATACCCATGCTGATAAAATCACTTAAAAGGTATCAGATGTATTTTTAAATAAGTCTAAACATGCAATAGCTGTTCCAACACGTAACAAGGAAACTGCCATGTGGGATTGACAAGCTGAGGTCCATACCCCCCTAAGTCTATAGATAAAGTATATGTTGAACTTCACTGAAAATCCTTTGATATTCTGTGAATGTTACAGAAGAGAGTGATATCTTCTGTTTATTCATTGACCTCAATTAAGAGAGTCCTGATATCTCCTAAAGTAATACTATAAGTAAATTTAATTAAGCATGTTCTCCCATACTTGGCCCTTTCTCTGACTGTCCTCCTGTACCGTGGCTGTTTTCCAGACTATTCTTTACTGTTAGAGACAAACCCAAATCTGAAAATCCCAAACCCCTAAATTAACGAGGAAGACTTTCTACTTCTAGGAGGAAATTTTTCAAACTGATGTAGAACCTGAAATAGACTGACACAAGTTTGGAAGTGAGTCCCCTCACTTTCATAAGCTTTGTGACCATAAAAAAAATAAAAATAAACCCACCTAATGGTTTTTCCATTAAAGGGAGCATATTCAAATTATGTTTTGTATTTTCCCAAATACAGTGGTAATGCATGATCTTTACTGAAAAGAATTAAAGAATGCCAAAAAGAAGAAACATTTTTAAATTGTCCCTTAAACTCATAGCTAACCATTATGAATATTTGGGGTCTTTCCAGTCCTTCTTAAAAAAAAAAAACAAAAAAAAAAAAAAAAAAAAAAAACTATCCTTGATGACAAGATTTTTTTTTTCCCCAGAGGTCTCTGGCAATTAAATTCACTAAATTCAGATTTCTGTATCTGAAGTTTCATTGCTCCCTTATGACACGTGTGAGTAATATCTTGTCTTCAGAAAATATCCTTTACCATGTATTCTCTCAGATATTCATCCATGGTTCTGAAAGTGAGTTGTAGTTTAGAAAAACAGCCTCTAAGCTTAAGGGATGAATTCCTATTTCTATAAAAGAGGCAGGATCACAAGGCCCAGTGACAAATTAAAGCAAGGATCCTTCACTCCCCCACCCATAACTCTACCCTGGGGGTCTCAGTGTTTCCTTATCCTTTAAATTTGTAACTCTAGGGAAGATCTACCTTCAGCCATTATGGCTGTGGCGTAGGCAGTAACAATCTTAAAACTGTACCAGAGGGGGCACCTGGGTGGCTCAGTGGGTTAAAGCCTCTGACTTGGGCTCAGGTCCTGGTCTCAGGGTCCTGGTCTCAGGATCCTGGTCTCAGGGTCCTGGGATCGAGCCCCACATCAGGCTTTTTGCTTAGCAGGGGAGCCTGCTCCTTCCTCTCTCTCTCTCTCTCTGCCTGCCTCTCTGCCTACTTGTGATCTCTGTCTGTCAAATAAATAAATAAAATCTTAAAAAAAAAATAAAAAAAAAAAACTGTACCAGAAACTAATTTACCCTCCATTAGTATTCAGTGTTTATTATAATTAAATATAAACAAAGGTGATATTAGAAACAAAAATAATCTCATTCTAAGCAGGTAGTTTGAACCAGCTCAATTTTTAATCTATTAGTTAGTTACCAACACACTCTAGAAAGTTGTGATCTTAGAGTTATGGGGGAAGTGCCTCATCTATTTTTGTCTGTTTGTTTCGAGATTTTATTTAAATTCCAGTTAGTTAACATATCCTAATCTATTTTAAATAAGAGTCTCCAGGAGATTGTGATGCAGCTAGTACATAGAACCAACTCTGGGGAGCTCCTAGTTTAATCTAACTGGATTTGCTTTATAGTTCTTTGTACATTTTTATATTCTTTTGCAGGGCAATGCATTGTTTGAGCCAAAATTTCAGGTGCTGGTTGTTCCATTAATGGCAATAGGATTCTACTTCATGATGAGAAATGCATAACGGAATGGTAAGGAAGGACGCCAGGCAGCGATTCCCAAACTTTTTCATAAAGAAGCAAGCATTTTAAAAGTACATATTCTAGCCTCTATTTCCAGACACGATAATTCTGTAGACATTGACTTGGTAATTTGCAACTTAAAAAAAAATATACAGGGGATCCTTATGTAATATTTCTCTGAGACATACTCAAAGATTAGACAATGCTCTGTTTGCTTTGGGTGATTAATTTAAGACCATTAAGAAGCATGCTTCATATATCTTTAATATTTAGCTCAGCATTATGTGAAAAACAGCAGTGGAGTATTTACAGTGCAGTCTGGTCTTTTATAACATCTATTTTCATGTCAATTCAACACACGTTTCTTCCTGTGACTATACATACATAGGGTGATGATAGATGACAGATAGGTGCATTTACTTATATTGATTTATGTATTTGCATGAGCCTCTGGGAAGAGGAAGTGGGAGATGGGGGGAGAGGGAGACAGAAGGCAATCCTGTATCACCTAAAGACCAGGGTTTTTTTCTGTTTTATAAAGTTAGTGTTTTTTCTTAAAAGATTTTTGCAAGTTTGTTTGACTTCATCAATCTCTTCACTCAATCACATGAGAAGAAGAGTCCTTGAGAAGACATTTAACTTTGTAAACAGGTCCTTAGAGGTAACCCTCGGAAAAAAATAGCTCTTAGATTGATTTTCCTATCATGCTTTGAAATAGCATTAATATTGATTCCCAAAGGAAGGTGGCATAAAAATGGTAACAGAACAGTCATGATTAAAAAAAAAAGCTCTGATAGTGAGTAAATCATTCTGCCATAGTGCAGAATTATTTGAAGTCACTATAAAAGCCAGAGTGCTGCTTTGTAGCACTTTGTATAGTGTACAAAACAAATAAAAAATTTGCATCATGATATAATTATATATTATAATAATAGATTTATTTCATGTTATAATAAATATACATTAAAGTTTTTAGAGGTTTCAATATTTTCTGGATTTTCATTGTTTTTCTTCATTAAAACTGTGGGTTATTATTTTTAACTTAGTGGATTATATTTGGTCTTTTGCTATTAGATAATAGTGTCCAAAGCAGAACCAGGGTAAGCTAGAAACTATGAAATGGACATTGCTGTGTCCCCACCTTCTCTTTCCCTTCAGAGACAGTGTTCCCTGCTTCCTTGGTCCTCCACCTCTCTGCAAAGCTATGTTAGGAAACAGCTAATAACATCAAGCACTCAAAATTATAAAGGCATGGCAGCCTTAAAATGTTATTATGCAAGGAATATTTACATCTTCTAAGAACCGTTTTTTACTTTTATTTAGAATTATAATGGAAACTATGACAGTTTCGTAAGTCAATGCAAAAATGCAAGACATGTTTATGAAAACATTCACCGTCTTTCACTTTCTCTTTCTCAAAGACCACCCATTTCAACTCTTTTAGTTTGTAATTTGGTATTTAATTATATGTTTCTAAATAACATATTTGTAGTATTGTTTCTGGTTTTCAGTTTTTAAAAATATCCACTGTGGATTTAGCTGGTTTCTTACATTAAAAACTGAAACACTCTTTCCATCTCTCCCTCTCTTCAATAGAACTATTGATAATGTTTATTAAAGTCAATGTTTGGCGTCACTGTCATTATTACATTGTAAATAAAATGTGTTGCTGAAGTACATTATGATTTCAGTTTCTTTTATGTACAGTTTTCCTCATTTTCTTGAAGTAACAGTCATTTTTATTTTGTTTGCTTTGTTCTTTGTGTCTTAATGTATCTACCAAACTACCAATCATAATTGTGAATTTGCTTTGTAAATATTAAAAAACCATCAAATATCCTATTTGATGTGTTTTATTTTCATAAGTACTTCTTTTGGAGTATTCTTTTGGAGTCCTAAATCCTTCTGTTCAAATCCAGACTCCGCTTCTCCAAATTTAGTGCAAAGTTGATATCTTGGGCTCTTCAGTTTTAATTTTCGGGGGAAATTCTTTCCTAGATACAGTTCTAATCTCCTGTTTCCTAAAATACATTTTACTCTTTTAATTCATTATTTCAGTTGAGATAATACCTCTTTCAGTAGAGTTCTTGGAAAGAGTGCAAAAGAGGAAATTTTTAGATACCTTGCATGTCTGGAAAATGTCCTCAAGTCACTCTTCTAACTAGTTCGTTTCTTGGTTAAGTAGAGAATTCTAGGTTCAAAACAATTTTCCTTTCACTATTTTAAATTAATTTAACTGCTGATCCATTGTTTTCTAGATATGAATATGGTTCTGGGGAAACTCAATACTATTTTGTCTCCAAATATTTGTAACATGGCTTATTCTCTCTCAATATCTCTCTCTTCATTCCCTCCCCTCCTCTCCCTCTCTCTCTATTCTTATATATCCTTTAGGATTTTCTCATTGGTCATATTCTTTTTGATGTGCCTTTAAAAATATAATTTCTAGACGCTATCAGGCCTATTCAATCTGGAAACACACATTATTCAGTTCTTCAAAACATTTTAAAGTTATTTGTTTGATAATTTTTTCCTCTGTAGCTTCTCAATTCTCTCTCTCTGGAATTTTTATCATTCAGATGCTGGACAATCTATATTTATTGCCTAAAATCATTATTTTTTCACTTTTGCTTTTCATTGCATGATTTTTTTTTCTTCAGTCTTTGGGAGAATATCTCAATTTTATTTCCAATTATTTCATTCTTAATTTCTGTTATCATACTTTATTATTTTTTTAAGACTTTACTTATTTATTTGACAGAGAGAGAGAGACAGAGGGAAAGGGAACCCAAGCAGGGGGAATGGGAGAGGGAGAAGCAGCCTTCCAGGGAGCAGGGAGCCCTATGTGGGCCTCGATCTCAGGACCCTGGGATCACAACCCAAGCTGAAGACAGACATCTAATAACTGAGCCACCCAGCACCCAGCTGTCATATTTTAAACATAAGCCTCTTTCTTATCTTCTAAACTTTTATCTTTAACATCTTCCTTCTTATGTCATAGAATATTTTCTAATTTCCTCTGAGAATATTAATTATATAGATGGATATATAGATATAAATATCCATTCTTGTTTCCTGCTTGCATACCTCACTTGCACGAATGCTCTCGATCTCTCTTTCTACATCCTATATGTGTAGACATTCTTACGTCATTTCCTTTACACCTCTTCAATTTGGTCTTTGCCTTTCATATTCAATTGTTTACCTAAATATCTTGCCATTCTTTGCTATGAATTCCTATTTAGTAGGAAGCATTGGAAAGCATATTTTAAGTTCTGAAGGCAGGAGTAGGACTTGCATACTGATGCGTGGTCCAACTCCAGTCTACATATTTTGATGGGAGAACTTCTACAGTCATATCTTTAAGAATATTATCTCATACAGGCTTTTTTTCTAGAAATAAAACTTTCACACTCCTAATTAGAGATTTTAAGCCTGACAGAGATAAGTAACTGTGCAAATAGGCTGATAAAATCTCACAGTTCAGCATATTGAATTTCACTTAATACTCCTTTTATCATCTGTGACTAATATCTCAGAGTCCAGATTCCTTCTAGTTTGATTCTTGATAGAGTGAACTTTCTATCTTCTGCTCACACTAAGCAAAGGTAGTTGCCTACTGTGCCAGATATGGAAAAGGATCAGGTAACAAACATTTATGGAGATTCCTGTTGCTGTTTATATCTGAACCTTTCCGTGGTTGGCTTGGTGACTTGCCTGTCCTCTGCCCTGATCATTTGTTTAGATTTCAAATTTCTCTGCTCTTTTCAGTCATTGAACACTCATTTATCTGTTTTCCTTCTTCTACAAATATACTGTGAATATACAAATATACTTCTACAAATCTACATCTCTCATTCTCTTAGTCCCTGAGCATCTTGTCTATACTGTAGCAATTGTAGTGAGTATTGGAAGAAGGCAAAGGAAAAAGCATGAATTCAATCCTTTGTGCTCATGGGATGCTCTGCCATTTCACTCTATTTTTTATTTCAGACATAATTCAGCTGGTAAAGGAACAATTTTGTGTTTCTTAAAATCATGGTAAATGCATGGGGGCCTATTTTCCTGGGTTAATTGTGAGCAATTGTGAATAATAATATATGCACTTGATTTCCATGTGAATTTATATATTTATAGTGCAGTCCTTTTATGAATTTATGTGGCTTTCATATGTGGCTATCTCTTGTTATTTTAGTGTTGTTCCTAATGTGTTGAAAAATGTGTTTTCGATTAGATTGTCCCATAATGCTTTCAGTGTTACTGGAACAAAATATATGTCAATCATTTTCTTTAATTACATCTTCCAGTGATCATATTAGCAGACTTGGGAAAATTACATATATCTGAAGCTAAATATCATCCCATAACTGCGAATTATTTAAGTTTCAGTCTACACAAAATTATACAAAACAAAACAAGCTGCAATTATGGAAATGACCAAAAGGAAGGAATGAATACCTGATTCTGTAGCCCTTCCCTCTAATTTGCAGGACATATAAGAATACGACCCTTAGTCAGCTCCTGTTTTTCTGCCTATGGATCAACTCAATCTACCATCACAATCAACCAAAAAAACTCATTCACACCTGTACATACCATCAAAATCATTAAAGCTGAGGACCGTGTTTCATTTCTCCAAGATCTTTCTTCATTGCTTTTCCTGAATTACCAATTTCAGAGTGTAAGAAATAAAGGTCAGACTGCAAGGGTAGATTATAAAGCAGTTGCTTGAAAAGTATAATGAGGAAGATATAGTATAATGAGGAAGGATCTAGCACCAGGGTGAGACCATCTGGGATGCTCAGGCCAACGTATAATGGATATATGAGTCAGCAATGTTTTGTTGATAGGATTAAAGATATTAACCAGTATTAATTTACTGGTTAACTGGTTAAATAATTTAACATTATTTACTAGTAAGCAGAAACCCTTTAGTGCCACCCTTCAAGTCTCAGTCTAGGCTCTTAAATACAGAATAGCTTTACAGGATATGAGTATGTATGATGTCTTTTCCTCTACTGCCAGAGGAATTCCCAGGCAAATGAGTTTAAAACAAAAGTTAATGGCTGAGAGTTTGGTTTCATTCAAGTCAGTTGCAGAAAAGATGAGGGGACAGGTGGAATATATATTCACTCTCTTTGATGACTAGCTTTGATTCAGTTCAAATTAGTTTCTGTTTTAGCTAACTAACAAACCAGCAAAGCTACAGAGGCCTAATTGAGGTAGAATTTCCCTTTTCTATACAAACTCCAGGTGTGTGTAGACCAAGGTTGTTGCGAACATCATCAAGGAGATGGAGGTTGTTCTACCACTCTGCTTCCATACCCAAGCTCGGCATCTGTGCTCACGGGTCCTTCAGGATACAAGAGAGCTTCTGGAGCTCTGTCCACCATATCCAAATCCAGGCAGCAGGGGAGAGGAGGATTAGAAGGGTACAGAGTGCCTCTCCCAACTGGGTTAATGCTATTAGCCACATTCTATGATTTTTTTGTTGGCTCGGATTTGGTCTCAATAGCATCTCTAGTCACAAAGGATGGGAAATGCCATCACATAGACCCAAGTTGGGCTCCGCACTCATGCCATCACATACTGAGCACCCAAGTAATATTCAGGATCTTCTCCTAAAGAAGGGAGAGGAAACAGGGTACAGCAATTAGCTGTCTGAGAAGATGCTTGCATTCTTTCCCCTGCAGTTTTTCCCCACTAATACATGAACTTTGTTAATTTGTTATGATTGTTAATTCGTAAACCTCCCTCTCTTTGCCCACTTATTTTCGGCTTCTATGCCTTCACTTTCCTGCCTTATGTATTACTCGCCATGTTCCTTCCATTCCCTTACCTAACCATAATATAAAACAAGTATGTATTTTTTTTTTTTAAGAGAGAAAGAATGTGTGTGAATGGGGGAAGAGGCATAGGGATAAGGAGAGAGAGAATCTTAAGCAGACTCCCTGCTGAGTGTGGAGCCCAACTTGGGTCTCAATCTTACAACCCTGAGATCATGATCTGAGCCAAAATTGAGTTGGATACTTAAACCACAGAACCACCCAGGTGTCCCATCAGTATCTTTTATATTCATTTTATTCACTCTAGGTAATTTTATGTTTACATTAGTTTTGAAAGTGGCAAGATTAACTATATATAGTTGTGCTATCTTTTCCCCGCTTTCACTTCTAGTAGCTATGAAATAAGGAAAATTAGCCTTTTTTCCAATGATATGGTAAGAACTTCCTGGTCTCTTTTCCTTCATCCTTTCAGAACAAAACTTTTATCCTCTGTGTCCATGGCCATGAGTTTTCTTTGTTCTTCTTTGAAGTGTTAATTCATGTTTATAAATTCCAACACTGAATCATATGTTCAATAAAATGCATCTTTCCACACTTGAGTTTTATATGTATGATTATATTAATACACTAATTATGTGATACTAAAAATATATTTTAAAATTATAAGGCGTGTGGAGTGATAATGTATTATTCACAATCTCAGAAGAAGTAAAAACAAATTTTGTATTTTCATCATAAAGATTAGCATCAGGGTAAAAAAAAAAAATCTAGAAAACTACGTCCAATCATCTGTCCCTAGAACTGTGATTGTCAAACCTATAGTATGCATAAGACTTACATAAAACCCTTAAAAAATATCCTCAATCTTTACAGGCCTCATCCCCAGAGACCTCTGATTCAGTTACATAACATGGAATTCAAGAAACTGTTTTAAACCAGCACACCAAGGCTTACACGCAGGATGCCGACAGGAAAAGTAGGGTGGGTGGTGGGGGGTGGTGTGAGAGCGCAAGAAGCGCTCTCCTCAGCAAGAGGTTAAAACCAGATAAACAGCAGAAATGGAAAAGGTCAGTACATCTATGTTAGAGCCTTTTGTTGTTAAAGAGAAAGTACTTCAAAGAGAGCGGTTTTAAAAGAAAAGAACTTTCTAATTTTAAGAGAATATTAGAGGGAGAATATGATTATAATTTGGTGCTTGGTGAGAAACTGAAGCCACATTATGTAAAATGTTAGAGATTAATTTGTGCCCAATATAAATTTGGCAGACAGTGATTATATTTTGTAACCAACAAAAAATATAAGCAAATTATGATAAATATTGCTGTCAAACAGGAATGACACAATGATTAGGTCATTTTCATCTCCTTGATGAAAATATACATTTTCTTTCATCAGAAGACTATGCACTAATTTTCTACTATGTAAATGTAATACTTAAGAGCTCTACCTCTAGAAACCATTCCATTACCTATTTATTACATTATAAAGACTTTTTTTTCCAATTCTCAATTGTTTCAACCCTAAAATTAGGATGAAATTATTAATTAACTCATGAAACTTGTGATGACAATTCACTACGATAATACATTTAAGTAGGTAACAGTGTCTACTGCAAATATGACCAGTATTATTATACTTGTAACATTCTCTCTCATATCTTCCAAAGCTGTGACTGAAAAATAAATAAGAGTGATGAGGGTAGATTCAAACAATAAATTCTCATACTCTACAACTCATGGGGGGAAAAACAAAACCCTGCTATACAAAGGCTTTTCCTAATCATGGACTAAAAATGTTTTATTCTGTAAGGATCCAAAAGCCCTTCATGATTTTGGCTGTCTGGAGGCACCTGAGTGGTTCAGTCAGTTGAGTGTCCAACTCTTGATTTCATCTCGGGTCATGACCTCATGTGTCATGGGATCCAGTCCCACACCGGGCTATGTGCTCAGCAGGGAGTCTGCTTCATGTTCTCTCACTCTACCCTTCCCCCAACTAATATGCACACACACATATTCTCTCTCTCTCTTTCTAGAAAATAAATGAAGAAAATCTTAAAAAAAAAAAAAAAAAGAAAAGAACAGAAAAGATTTTGACTGTCTGGGAAAACCCTTTAGATTAGAATAAATGTGGAGATGAATCATTATTGAAAATCTTTTGTCTATGGATTACCAAGCTTCTCTTCCCTCCTACTACTGTATTCTCCCCTGAAAAAGGAAGAAGGACTAGACCACTTTCAAAGGAAACCCTCCACTTATGCATCTGTTCATCTAATTCTCCTCATCATGGGTTTTACTGGATCTGAGCAATTAGCTGAGCAAGGCTATCCCTAAGGTCTTTTCAACTTGACAATATGGCTTTAAGAACTGGAGAGAATGTTTATTTATCCTACCTCATAGTCCAACTATATTTATGAGTTGCCAACATCTAGTTTACTTGCCTTCTTAAAGCAGGTACAAATTATCCAACTCAATTTTACTTGGTGTTTTACAATTTAATGCATCAATCAGTCACTATAAGGTGACAGCAAAAACTAGTACAACAGAGCCTTCTGGGTTCATTTAGTGTAGGATATAACTAAATGTCCTGTAAAAATTAAATGTCTATAATTGTCACATCCCTGCTGGTAGCAACCAAATCTGCATTCCAACCCAAATATCTCTCCTGAGTTTCAGATCAAAGAATTGAGTTGTTTCCTGGACTACAAAACTGTAATCTCACAAGCAACTCCTACTCCACAAATCATTCACATCTCCCCAAAGCTGTTTCTTCCATAATCCTTTCAGTAAATGACATCGCTAGAATCAGTTACCAAGCCCTGCACTTTTCCTATCTACTTTTTTAGATTCAGATTAGACATCTTTAACTATGGTCCTTATTACCTCTTGTCCAGATTGCTAAAACTGCAACCCAGATTATTTCCTCTCAGTCTGGCCCCTACACCAATGTATCTTCCAAACTACCACCAAAACGATGTTTTTAAACAATTCTGAAATGGTCTCTCTTGTGTACTATATCTTCTAATAACCATCCATGGCAGACAAGATGAAGAGCCATTTTCTTAGCATTAGGCATTCCTAATATGCCTTTATCATCTCATTCCAGCATAGAATCACCTCCTGCCATGACTGTCAAAGCCTGCAAGACACTGGTCACCCACGCATCTATCCCCAAACACATTTGGGGGGTTTTAGCTTCTTGCAGCAAGAGAGAACACACATCAGAGGAACATTGAAGTATCTCTCTAAAAGGGAGTTAGGAGGAGCTTATGATAGTATTTGGACACATGCCAGAGATGCTATGTAGGATTGAGAGGCATGTGAAGAATTCAGAGTGGGATGCTGTCAGACAGCACAGAGAGATCAATCACTGGGTATCTTCTTACTTTTTTTTAAATCCAGGAAGCAGGAGTTCAAAGTAGAGCTAAACTTGTCATTGGTAAGGAAACAGGAGTCAGGCATGCTTTCATGAAGAAGAGGACGTTACTCTTGTGGTTGCAAAAATATCCTCTTCTCTGTCTTACTCCATAGCAATCACAGAGTGGTCTTCTCTGAGTATTGATTCTATTCTGGAAAGTTGTTTATGTTTAATGTGGAATGTTTCTGCCAAGCTCTCAGCTTCTAGCAGGCTGCTGGGGTCATTTTCTGCTTTCTCACCACGGTGCCAAGTTCTACATCTTCCTTTACCCAAAACTGCACAGCCCCCTGAAAGACATGTGCTATTCCTAGCTTATGAGTCTTGACAGAAGAATTTCTCAAAGCTTGAAAAACTTCAGTTGTACTTTTTCCAGAACCTCCTCCTACTTCTTAGGATTCTTTCCCTCCTCTCATGTGCATGTGTGCATGGGTTAAAATATAGAAGAATACATAAATGTATGAACATTGGTTTTTTAAAAATAAACTATATGAATTAAGGAACATAAAGTGTCCATTCACTATTTCATTCAGAGGTTATCTTATTCTTCTTCTCAGTTTCAAAATGAGAATAAGATTATTCTAGTCAAAACTAACACCTTGAAAAAATGATAATACATCAACAGCACAGAGATTCTCATTTTACTAGGGATGGAGATGCAACCAATGAATCTATAAGATATTTATTTGGATTTCAGAGGTTTTTATATTTAACAATTTTGGGTTATGTTTATTCGTGTGTCTTTTTTTGAAGCTGTATTTTAAAAGGAAATGACTTTCCCAATTAAACTATTTGATGGATAAGATTAAAAAAACTAATCTTGACTTTGAAATCCAATTCTCTAAAGATATGTCAAAATAAACTATTTGGAGCTATACAAAGAAAGTATCCTCATGAATTCTAACAACTAGGATAAGTCCATTAGAATATTATATATATATATATATATATGAGACACATTTTGTGTGTGTGTGTATATATATTCACCAGAGTACTACTGATGTGTGTATATGTATATGTATGTGTATATATATATATATATATATATTTTTTTTTTTTTCTACTGGTATATGTATATGTATATATATATATAACATATATTTTTTTTTCACCAAAGTACTACTAACTATACCTTAAAATCCAAAATATTTGGGGGTGTCTGGGTGGCTCAGTCAGTTGAGTCTCTGACTCTCAATTTTGGCTCAGGTCATGATCTCAGGATCCTGAGGTCAAGCCTCGCATTGGCTCCATTTTTTTCTCTCCCTTCCCCCCTGTTCCTCCCTCTATTCATACACATGCTCTCTCTCTCTCAAATAAATAATCTTAAAAAAATCCAAAATATTTTGTAATGCTTTAAACTCTCTAAAGAATCCTGTTCTATAATCAAAAAATCTTCATAACCACTTGTTACTTATTACAGGTATGGTGCCATTTCAGTGAACTCTCAAGAGTGATGAAATAATGACAAGAATTACCTACCATAATACTGATCTACCATGTTACTGATCTACCATGTTAGATCAGTATAAATGGAATGAGCTACATTTCTCTGAGTCTATTAATAGTACCTTTGGGAAACTAAGAAGTTAAAAGTAAATTAACAACAACAACAACAAAAACCCAATAGAATCAGACTTTGAGGTGTGCACAGAGCTCACCTTCCTCAAACAGAACTCCAAACATAATATGAGTAAATCCAAATAAGTAATATTAATCGAAAACTTAATAGAATAACTCTGTAATGCAAAGGTTAATACAATACATGATTAATACAATAACACAGTAAGTGGAGTTGCCTGGAGCTGGCCTCCTTGTTCTGCCTGGCTGAGCACGTGGTAAAGACATGAGGACGTTCCTCCACCGCATGCTGAGTTCACCTCTGCTGGGAGTGTGACTCTGTGGCTCCTCACCCCCAACCCCATGCACCTTGAGTTCTATCACATGTGATACCATAGGTGGCATCTGGAAGGCTTCTGGAGGTGGCCGCTACCTTGCTTCTTCTGGTTCAAGTGCCCACAGGGCAGATTGAGGGATTTGAGCATGATGAGGAATTTCTAAGGAAGACGCACCACTCACTGCTAGAGATAGATGTGTCAGAGGGCACCTTGCAATGCCTAGATTCTGGTCAGCTGTTCCTGAATGGTGGCAGGATCCCCAACATGCTGTTGAGTAAGGAAAGCACCCACGCTTAATTGTGCCACATATCAGTTTTCATCCTGGGACCCTGTGGGTCTTTGTTTATGTATATCCTGTTTGCTGGTGCTGCCCTAACCCTAACCCTTGATCCAGTGACACACCAAACGCAGTGTTCCTGAGCTCCATATTCTTTTTCCCACTAAAGGTTCAAACCCCTTCCCCTGTCCTCCAAAAGAGAAAAGATTAAATCTTATACTTTGGCATAATGAATTAACTAGAACATAATAAACAAAGATAACTTTAACTTGAAACTTAGACCATGTAGGAGATACTTGTAAAGAGTTAATAGGAAAAAAATTGTTCTCTCTGACAAAATAATAACAAGGATTTACAGATAGAGATAAGATAAAATATAGCCAGGTGACGGTTATCCAAAGCAGAATTTAAGTTCACCTTTGAACTTACCTTAAGAAGAATCAATCCTAATGTAAATTAAGTGTTAATAAGAAGATGTAGAGATCATTTGAAATAGGATAAAACCTTCCATCAGAGTAATTACTCATAAAATTTATAATTGGCTTAAGGGCAACACCAATTACAAATGCATTCCCACTCAACCATAACTAAATACCTATAAGCAAAACTATCTCTTAATACAATACTGGATTAACCCATATATGCAGAGGAAAAAGGACTATAGTAATAAATACTGCTTTAAAGAATCCCTTTTGAAAATGGATGAGCCACTGATTAAGAATAGATAGAAAAAAACTTTTTTAATGCATTAATTTAACATACTGTTAATCTGAAATATAGTAAGGAATGATTAAGTTAAAGCTAAAGTAAGTGAACATTCAACCTTCCTTTCATTTGCTAAAGGAACCCATAAAACTTAAATGTATTAATTGAAAATGAAAACTAGTTATCTACAAAACTAAAGGAATCATTATCTGAATTAATTATTTTGGTTGAGTGACCTCAGAGCATAGAACAGCCAACAAATGGTCAAATCTAGACTAATCACTCAAAATACATAACCATCATTAGTTTGCCCAAGTTTTTATCAATAGAACAGATTTTTCAAGTAGAAACAATGAAATCCCATTTTAGAAATCAAATTGATGTTTAAATGTATGGTTTTATTGTTGCATCCAGACATCCTAAAGATGTAACTTCTAGTAAAAATATTCTTTTGTTCCATCATTAAAATTCTGCATGACCTGAGATCAAATCAGAGCAGTTCATTTCGATTTCTCTTCATATAAAGATACCTCATAGTAAAGGACTTGAGGGAAAAAAGGCCTATTCGACAAAAGAGGCTGATATTAAATAGATATATATTTGAATATAAGAAATTATTAAAATCCCTTTGTAAGAATTGGGCTCATTGAGATAGAATCCAGTAATAACATAAATTTAAAACTTGGTTTTGGGGGGCTCAAATGTTACCAATTACTTTGCAATTACTAATTACTCTTATGTACTAACCTTGGCCTTCTTAATACTTAACCAAAAAATTTAGGTCACATTGAATTTCAAAAAAAAGCAAAGATTGTAGGTCCATATGGACTTCACCACTTGCAGATGTCATAAAATGATACATCAAAGAACAACTTTGACTTCTAACTTTATCAACACTAATATACATTATTGCACTTATTATCATCCTGACCTTGCTTAAACAATCTGAATGTCCACTCTAAAATTATATCCACTAATAGAATTAAACTTCAAACTACCATTTGTCTGTATGAATCTTAGCTGTGTAGACAGTTAAGCTCAGAGTGTGCCCTCTAACTGGAACTGCGTGAGCATTACAAAAATTCCACCCGAGGTCACATTGGCAATTATTCTGTTATAGGTAATAATAACTACATAAATATATGCACATGTGCCCTTTTCATTAACAACAACCTTCCCTAAATAACTGGCTTTTATCTACCTGTAACTTTTGGGAAGAGCGGCAGAAGACCAGATGAGGTTTTATTTAGCTTCTGCTTGGAATATGCAATTCAGTACCTAAGTTAAACCTCCCAGCTTGGTAAAGTGGAGAATTATCTTCTGCCCTTATATTTGCTGAATAAAACTTATTCTTAGCCATTTTAGGTAGACTTACCTAGTTTTGACTATACTCAGCAAATCACAAAATGATCACTATATTGACTATGTGGCTTTTAAATAGTAGAGACAACTAATAATAAAGATAGCTAATCAGGCTGACCTTAATCAGTGAGGGTTTTTATTAGGAGATGTTTAGATTTTATACTGATTATAATTGATTATTATTGCCCTTGTCTTAATGATAATTTTCTTTATAGCAATGCTACATCCATTAGTGGTATCCTGTCAATATTTTTATCTCTTTAGCTGATGGGGTATCTATCACCTGAGCCCCCACAGTCTAAAGGAAATAAATTTTTAAAAAATCTTACAAACATTATTTATCAATACCATCCTAGATGTTTATATTTGAATTATTATGAAACATAATACACTAATTCTGACAGCATCTGTGACTCACAACCACTTATAAAAATACATTTCATGAAAAGTGTGTACTTACTGGTAAAACATTCCCCAATCATGTTTTATGTGCTAAATAAAGCTTTACTTTGTACATGATTGCTTCACTTTTGAAACTACCCTAATACTGACCCTAATACCGACCCCTCTAATTGCTCTCTGTCTTTTTATACTAATGTATTGATACTGCTCCTATTCTTCTTGCACTAATTTAGTGCAACTAACTCTGAATCTTAGTTTTGTTTTAAACCCAGTGAAGAGCAATTAATCTACCAGTGTCAAGATATTTAACATTATTTACTTCCATAATTAGTAATTTTACATTTCTTATCACCACAATTACTACCTATATACAGAAAAATCAAGAACATGTGAATTTGGATTGGAAAACTTGAACTGTCCACCTGTAGTTTACAACAAAATGCTTCCCATATTAATCGAAGTGTTACTGTTTGACCTCCAAATTTTATTGTTACTAACACTGCCTTGGACTTCTTGGTGTATCAACCTATAAATGAAGTAAATAAATAAAAGAAAAATAAAATAAAACCTGTAAATCACAGATTTATCCTATAAATGAATTACAAAAAGGTTTGCAAGAATAAAATTAGTTAGTGTAAGCACAAGACAAATAACTTTGACACCTTAGATTATGGTTTATACCATAACTACCTAATACCCCTATCCTCTCAGTCACATTCATGATAGCCCTCCTAAGTCTTTTAATTCATCCCATATAATAGCTTCATTATAACGTTTATCTAAAAATTGCTTTCCTACCTCAAGTATGGTGCACCAAAACAAATAAAATCTGAAGTAACTACCTCCTAAAGCCTCATTATTTAATACACTTACTACATAAAGAAATAAACTTGATGTTTTTATTATATTATTTTTCAACTCACTATCTAGACCCTTGCCAGTATTTACAAGATTATCACTATTCATACTAGTTGCCAGCCAATCTCACCTAGCTAATGTTCCTGAAATCCCTAAATAATGCTCTATTTCCATGTTTTAGTTCAAATACTTTTAATAGAACATTCACCAGTGCAAAACTTATCTTGTTCTACATATTATTTGAAGCAATATTAGTTCCAATATTTATTATTGCTATTTGATAGGGAAATGAGACCCCAAAAATGAATATAGGATTCTACTTTTCATTATATAAATTAATAGGATCCTTTCCACTTTTAGTAGCACTGATTTAAATTCAATACCATAGATTCACTAACTTTACTTATAATGCTGTACTTCCAGATAATCCCCAATAGGTGATCTCATAAATTACTATGACTAGCATGCATAAGGACATTTATATTAAAAAATAACCCTACAGAGGCTTTATCTTTGACAGCCAAAAGTACACATCAAAGCACAAATTGCACCAATAATGGCATGAGATTATAGAAGACAGTGCCCATATCATTTTTCCCCTAACACTTACTATGCCTCAATATGCTTGGAAAATGTCTTCCACTGATGGAGACCTGAGACATTATTTAAATACTGATTAATTAAATTAAAATAAGCTAAGTAGCTCATTTTATCCATTGCTTTTGGAGAACATTTCTTTTGAATTCCCATCTTTCTAGACTCTGATTATAATCTCTAAAATTAGTAGATTACGTACTAACCACCCCTCATCTCAATAACGTTCCAATTGGTTATGCTCCCTGTATGTACTTACAGAGAAAACTTTCAATGAATACTACTATGGAAAAGATAAAATTTTCCATGCCATTCTTTATTCTGTGGGTAAGATAATCTGAACAGGGGTAATCAGCAATTTAAATTATTAAATAAAACTACCCTCTTATTCTTTTAGCCTCAGCTTCTGTTCAGTTTAAATGCACTAGAATTCTGGTCCCTGCTGTGGGAACACAAGTGTCACTAAGTATCTTGGATCCATGTTTTAAATAAATGGTTTTATACCTGTAGCCTGAGTGTCCCTAGTATCTTCCATGCTTACGCACATCTGAGCAGCAAAAATAAAGAGTCTCTCTTGTTTGGATCCTTTCTTTTTATGATTTTCCAGGTGTACCTAATTAAGTAATCATCATGCAGGCAAGAATCTCCAGTGAATTCATTGACTCCAGATAGGAAAGAACGTTTTCCTAATAACAATGATTGTAATCCTCTTCTAAACAAAATGGTCATAATTATGAATTAGGGATAAAAGTGAGGAACAAGAGAGTACATTATAATGAAAATACTTAATGTGAATGTCAGAGAGGATTTACCTCGCTGAAGATAATGGACTGTCTGTGTGCAAGATGTTGAAGTGTTTTTCATAAGACCTGTTGTTATGGCTTCTCAGTAATGTAAACTGGTACTTATTCATCTTGGAAATAACAGTGAAACCTAACTGAGGACTGTAGAGTAAATGACTAGCTGACAGTCACTTAGAATTCCTGCTAAAGGCAGGTCTTTATCAGTTTGCCTGCTGGAAATGTCTTATACAGGTGACCCTTAAACAACATGGGGGTAGAGGGGTCGGAGGATATGTGTTCAGACCCACCTCACTCTCCACAGTTGAAAGTTCACACACATACACACACATACACACAAAGCACAACCAATCACATCTCCTCCTTAAAATTTTTCCCCGTTTGGTTTTCAGTCACGCTCTTCCATTTTCTGCCTGTCACAATGGCTGCATGTCTTCATTTCGTGTTGTTTCTTCTCCCTCATCTACCAGATCTCTTCACAACAATGTGTAATGGAAACTGTTGCAAGAGTTTATAGCACTGGAGACTATACAGAAAAAAAAAAAAAAAAAAACTTGAAAACTAGCATTAATTGATGGAATTATTTTAATTGGAGAATTTAATATGATCTCATTCATGATACGTGAAGAAAAACTGGAATATAAATCATTTGTATGATACAATTATAATGTTCATAGAATATAGATGTGTTAAAAACAAGGCCTGGCTGACTGGTACTCAGGAGGAGCTCCCCACCTCCCATACTAGGACACTGAACTGGGTGAGTTGTTATACCCAATCTCTAAACCTCCTTCCTTCTAACTCGTATGTGATTATTCATATTGCTTACATGCAGTCTTAGATTCAGAACCTTATTGATTTGTTTATATTATTTTGTTTTTATTGTTTCTCTCTGTTAAAAGGAAATAACAGGTGAAAGTGGGAAGGATCCCATTAGCTCTAAGAAGAAGTGCAGCCATTTTGACAGTCATTAGTCTGTAAAGAGTTTCCTATCTGCCTCTAAGATTGGATGTGTATTGTGGGTACAGAAAACCACTGGAGAAAGAAATTAACCACAGTGTGCCAAGATGAAATAGGATCTAGGAGATGTGATTGATTGTGTCAAGTACTACTGATAAGTCAGATAAGAAGAGGCCTTAGAACTGACCTTTGGACATAGCAGTATGATGGTTAGATGATGGCCTTGACAAGAGCTGTTTCAGGGGAACCATGTAAAGCTCAAACGAAGTTTGTTCAATAGAGAATGGGAAAGGAGGAATTACAGACCACAGGTATACAGAGCTACTGTAAGGAGCTTTCTTAGAGGGGTAAAGAGAAATGAGCAAGATTTGGAGATGCATGTGAGATCAAGAAAAAAATAATATAAAATGGAAAAATTAATGGCATGTTCTTAGGCTGACAGGAATGACCCCCAAAAAGAAGACCTTTGAAAACTGAAGAAAGAAAGGATACAGTTGTTAGCCAAGTGTCGGTAAGGGAGAGATGATGCATTCTGGTGCATGAGGGGAAGAACTGAGAGCAGCTGAGAGCATAGACAATTCTCCCCTAACAACAGAAGTGAGGAAGAGTATGTAGTACAGACATAGGAAAGTTAATCTTCTAGAAGTGAGGCTAATTGCTAATGAATGAAGAGGCAAGTTCATTATCTGATAGAGAGTGAAGGCACAAAAGAATAATTTAAGAGAGTAGAAGAGAAAATGGACTGGGCTGCCTGGGTGGCTCAGTGGGTTAAGCCTCTGCCTTCAGCTCAGGTCATGATCTTAGGTCATGATCTCAGCCTGATGTGGGACTCAATCCAGGATTGAGTCCCACATCAGGCTCCCTGGAGCCTGCTTCCTCCTCTCTCTCTCTCTCTACTTGTGATCTCTCTTTGTCAAATAAATAAAATCTTTTAAAAAAGATAAAAAATAGAAAAAGAAAATGGACTAAGGAAATGTCAGATAGTTATTGTTGTGTTCTGTTATTTGCTTTGTTTTCCTCTTTTGTGATATTTAAATGAGAACAGGCCAATTCTACCAAGACTGATATTTGAAAAAGAATTTTTAAAAAATGGAAGAAAAAAAGAAAAAGTGCTTTCCGTATATTCTACTTAGGTTTCCTTCATGTCTGTGAACATCATTTGAATTCTCCCTAAGGTACAGTAGGACTGGATGTTGTAGATTTTAATTATTCGTTCAGATAGCAGGAAAAAAATATATACTATTAAGGGAGCTAATAATGTGGGCAGTCAAAACTGAAGAGATACATTTCTGCTTTCTGTCTCTCTAATTCTGCCTAGAGAGAGTTTTAAGCTTAGTAGTTGTGGAAGCCAGTCCACAAGACGGGCTCATTCTCACCTCCTTGTATTCATATTTTTGTCTAGTTTCTTCCTACATTGAATCAGGATGGGTCTGTGTGACCAACAGATATGGTAGAAGTTTGATTTCCAAGGCTAGACCACAAAAGGTATTACAGTTTCTTTTTTGGCTCTTTGGATTGCTCACTCTGGGGGAAGCCTATCATATGAGGGCATTTATGCAGCCCCAGAGAGGCCCACGGGAAAAGGCACTGAAGCCTCTAAGTAAGCCTGACCACCAATACACCAACATTGCAACTGGCACCTAAAAGTGGATCCTTCCACTCTCTGCAAACATTCAGGTGGCTTCAGCCCCAGTAGAGGCCCTGAGCCAAACTTCCCCACCAAGTCCCTTTCAAACTCCTGACCCAGGGAAACTGTGGGAGATATGAAATTATTTTGCTTGGGTTAAGAAACTAATATTTGGAAGATCTGCTACTAAGCACCAGATAACTAATAAAGGAAAATTTATGCCACTGGAGAGATACATGACTTGGTGAGATTTCATGGTAATGAAAACTCCTATAGCTCCCTGATTTTCTCTTCTCTTCAGACTGCATGCATTCCTGGTAAGAGTCTGTTGGAATTTGGCTCCAAATGGGGTGCTCTCCCTTTCTCTTAAATTCTCACAATATTTTCCATCTCACATTTATTTTATAGCTAACTCTAGGTTAAAGAGAGCATTGTCTTAATCCTTTTAGCATGAATTCTGCATCTTAAAATACATTTAAAAAGCCATGCTGAAATCAAAGTAAACATACCAAGTAGACTATAAAGTTAAAGAATGCTAAATAGCCACCATATAAAAATGATCCATCATTACCTTAGGAAATCAGAAATAGTGAGAATATAAGATACAGATATATTTTTAAAATAGCAAGCTATATAAGCAATATGCAAAGAGAGACATAAATAAGATCACTTTGACTGAAAGTCTCAGATTGTCAAAAATAGGGAATGAGCTGATAAAATCACACACTTTCCCAATTGCCAATACACTCCAGGGAGACCACCTGCTGAACAAAGATAAGTCATAAAAGGAAAAGCAAAGGTATTAGATAAATTGAAGAGTATTAAAGCAAAACACAAAATGAGTTATAGCACTATTTTCAAGAAATCTAAGAAATATTTTCATTTCATACAGAACTTCATCTTGTTTATATTTTAAGATTACCTGTCTTGATGTCTTCATCATTTTCTTCCATTTTTTACCATGAGAGTTTCTAAATACTATTCATTCAATCAATAAATATTTATTGAGCACCTACTATATGCCAGCACTATTGTAAGCACTTGAATCAGAACAATGAATAAGAAAGATAGCTTCCTCCTTCTTGGAGCTTAAAACTAGTACAGATAAAATTAATAAATAGGCATATCACATCAGATGAGTATTAAGTGCTATGAAGAGAAACTGAAAAGGGAAGGTGATATGTAGTCAAGATGGATGGTTTTGATGCAGGCTAGCGGGGTCCAAGAACCCAGAAGAGGTCCCAGAGACCTCTTTGGCCAAGAGGGTCTTTGGCCTCACATAGGATAGAAATCAAACACAAGCTGAGAGGAAGTCAGAGCAGTTTATTGAAGACATAGAGCAAATACAGACTGTCTGAGAGACTCAGAAGGGAAAGGAGAGAGAGTCTTGTCCTTGCTTGGGGTCCTGGGTTTTTATTGAGTATTGTGCTCTCTTCAGGCATCCAGGAAAAAAGAGGAGTGTTTAGGTGTTCTCCATAAGTCACTCATGCTGTGGAGCCTAGGGTCTTAGTGAGTCGATGGTCCTGGAAAATATTCATGATGACCCCACCAGGTCACTCCTTAGATGTTACCTATTGTGCTGGAAGACTCCAAAGAATTCATTAACTCCTTGATCTTTACCAGGAGCATATCCATTCATTATCTGTTCTATAAGGCAGGTGCAAGGTGAGGTGTGTGTCCTAGCAAGAATAGAAGCAGGAAAAGGAGCAAAAAAGCAGTTTTTCATTGGGTCTCTTTAGTTTCCCTGTCTCATTCTATTTAAGAGAACATGGTCAAAGTTTAACAAAGTCAGTTACTATTAAATGTAAAATAGATTCAAATTTGATTCTTAACACTTGAGTGCATAAACTCTCTTTCCCCATGTTCCAAATTGAGTTCAATTTGTCTTTGAGGACTTCCTTAACTCCACCCTCTCCTTGAATGTTTAATAAGAAATTCAATCAGTCATTTTGCAGGAGACTCTTTTGCTTTCTTAAGGTCATTTAGGACTCCAAACATAATAACTTTGGAAAGCTTAAAGGAAGACCACAGATCTATGTGTGATGGCACCCACAAAGATCTTCATTGTCCAAGGCTACATGGGCCATTCAAAGGCATACAGTGTTGATGCTCTAGACCAGCTTTCTCATTACTATGATTCTCAAGACTCCATTACTTATTCTTCAGTTCCTAGTCATCCAAATGCCCCCTTAAATGTGCCTACCCCTCTGGGTGGAGTCCATATCTGTCTTTAACCTCAAAGCATTCAATTTGTAAGACTTAAGAGGATCCATACATCCTCAGGGTCACCTCTCTCCTTTTTTAAAAACTCAGTCCTACAAGTCTCAGTTCAGATTTTATCTCCTGAAACTTCTTCTTCCAAGAGAGTAAGAGAAAAAGAAGCAAAGAATTCCTGTCATTCCTTCCTGATAAGCCCAGAGGAAGTTACTAGAGCAAATTTTTCAATGAAGTTGTCTGCCACAGATACAAGAATAAAGAGGGACTAAATCAGTTTCCTCTAGTTTTTATAGAGTTACACTTGTCAGAAATCAAGATTTGACTACTAGACATCACAACGTATTTGCAGCAAGATAGAATAGGCTGGAGGAAGATTGGGACATAGCACTAAACTTACATATTTGGAGTCAGTGAAACACAATTTGGGTTACAAGGCCTGTTGTAATCAGTACAGAAATTTCTGTTCTTCCTTAAGGTAAATATTTGAAAATAGGGAATGAAATGAAATATCAAAAAGTTTTAATATTCTGAGTCAGTAGAGCAAAGATGTTTGGATGCCCAGACAGCCAAATAGATGGTCTCTTCAGGTATGATCAGAAGGAACCATGACCAGAAACACTGGGCTTTGGATCAGGAAGAAGACTGCTAGTCTAAGGGAAAGAAATTCATAATAACAAGATTATTGGTTTCTAAATAAGCTCTTGGCAAAAAATAAAACAAGCAAATAAATGTAGATTGTTTTACAATTCAATATAGATTGAATGCAAAATAGAATATGGTTAGGGCTTAAATATTCTAGATAAAGTAGATAAAGGCAAAACATCCTATCTCATGGAATGAGTCAAGAATACCCTTTATAGGGGAAACCTATAAGCCCCAAGTTACCAAGTGTAGAAACATACTCCACCATTCTCTCAACATACCACAGAGAAGCCAGGTGAGGACTTGATGAGGCTGGAGGTAATAGCCATGCAGTTGTACTCCAGGGAAGGGCCCCGTTCTCTCTTCCATACCTCCTTATAGTGCAAGTTTGTGCATAGTCTTGGAAGAGAGGTATAAAAAGGAAAGTACCTAGGTACTATAGAGTCTATAAATGCCAGTGCATTTGTCTGAGTTGTCTGAGAAATTGTATTTAAGTCACTAAATCGATATTCTTCAACCACTTTTTATTATTGCCCCACCCCAAAGACCCTTTTGTAGACTTTGCTCCTAATAACATCCCTGCTGAAATGCTAATATACAATATACTATAGATCTGTGTGCTTCTATGTATATATTTATGATTTATGCTTAAAAAGAAGAAGATTTTTCTCAGTATCCACCTTCCAAGAACCAATTTTTACCCCCGTGGGGGTGTATCACCACACTGCATGTACAGAATGCATGTACCAGAGAAAGGAAGGAAGTCTTACCATCTGAATGTAAGTTTGAGTACAATTCCTTCCATGAAGGAAATGTGTCCTTGCTCAATGTCCACCTGTGATGGGACAACCTGAGTTTTTAGGGTCATGCATACAATAATCCTGCTTTTCTTCTCTATTGTTTGTCAAATCAATGAATAAGTAAAGCACTCAGTCTTAAAAACTTAGCAATAAAAGCCAAATTGCTGATTTTGTGTTATTATGGTGGTTATTATGTTATTATTATTTTGTGTTCTTGCCTATCTAGTAGTGGTCATAAAATATTTTAACAACTGCTCTTATGACATGGATGTTACAATTTCTAATTAAGTTAAACAGACACCTAGCTTGTGACATACAACAATTCCATTTTTAGATATATTCCTAAGAAAACTCTATCATGAATTAGAATGTTCAAACCAATTTTATTAGTAGTTCCAAACTGAAAACAGCCCAAATATCTGTCACATATTCTCTAGCATATTCATGGGATAGAACATTATTCTTCCATCCATTAATAAAAAACAACTACTGATGAGGATAAACCTATGTCAAAAACATTACAGTGAGCAAAAGAAGCAAGGCACAAAAGATTCATGGTGTATGATATATGGATGAGTCATTCAGAATATATGATGTACGATTCCAGTTATATGAAGTTCAAGCCTAAGAAACACTAATCGACGTAAAAAAATCAGGATAATGATTGCCTAGGGCAGGGGGTGGATTGATAGAAAAGGGCAAGAGGAACCTCTGTTAGGTGATGAAAATATTCTATATCTTGATGTCAACATTTGTCAAGCTATGAACTTAAGATTTGTGCATTTTACTGTATATAAATTGAACCACATAGATAAAAAGATACTGCCACCAAAGATACTGCCACAAAGTTATCAGCAAATGTCATGGCAACTTTCATGGTGGAATCCATTTTTAGTTAAAAAGTAACTTTTTCTGCCAAGAGGAAAATACTCTATAATTGCTATTGCCACAATATAGCAGAAGATGCTGAGAGAGTAGTCCAGAGTGCTCCAGATAGAAAGTTGTCAAGCAGACTGACAAAAGATATTCCTGACTTAAAAAGACACCTTTGTACACAAGATCAGCAACAGCCTGTGCACAAAGTGAACTTTGAACATTTAGAGCCTACATAAAAGGACTATGTGAAATCACATTTGGGGTTGTGAAATGAGGATATATCCCAACACAAATGGTAAGTGACCAGATCTCACAGGACTCAGAACAAAAGGGTCAATTCAATGCATGCAATGAAAGAAAAATGGAGGTTCAGCCTTATCTTGACCAAGGATTATGATTTTAACCCAACATGTTGAAGAGAATCATTGTTTCCTTCATAGCAAAAAGCCAGGAACTCATGAATAAATTTATGTTCGTATGAATAAAATTACACAAAACATAAAATGTACATAATAAAAGCATCATTTTCCTTACATTCTTCTGAATGGGTTCAATCCATTTCAATGAATATATTAAGTAATATCTACAGTGAAAGAACCTCTTCAGATGTTATTGCAGACCTTCCCGGACTGAGTGCATTCTACCTATTAATTCTACCTGATTTTGCTAAAGATTATTCTTTAAAGCACAAAGCATAGCACTTCCTCCATGAAATCCATACAGGCCTGAGCACTGGAGCAAGACTGATCCAAAGGGAAGGTAGACCATAGAGCAAAGAGAATGAAGGAGCTGGGGGGTGATTTCTAATTTACTGAAGCCCTGCTTAGCTCTATACCTATTTAGGTATTAATAACAAAATCAGATTCAGGCCAGAATGTGTTTTGTTAGCATGTTACAAGTGAAAGAAAATAAAACAGAGAAAGAAAAACAGCATATATGTCTACTGCTTTATAGTAAAAGAGGAAGCCATTTGAATCATGCATAAATATGGTAATCTTTTAAGGAATATATTGAATGTGTGCACGTGACTTAACACTTCCGCCTTGATTTTATTCTTTTCTTAGGGAGCATAAAATGAGCTGCATCATTTTCTTGGGTAACAGACTTTCTCAGCCTTGGTCTATTGAGCAAAGTTGAGATTTTCAAGGCTTTGAGGATCACAAACATTTTAAGATCTACCTAATCAGTTGATTGATCTTAAGCTGGCCAGGTTCACTTGAAAATAACTATTATGGTTAAAGAAAGCAAATAAATATTAGAGATACTTGGTGACCATTCTTCCCATTGCAGATACCAAGGAAAGTTTTATCTAGGACAACAGTTGTCTGTTTTTTCATTACATCCTAAGGAACATTTTCAGTGAATCCTTCAAATGGGGCCACTGCTGTTTGGGATGCTATTTAAAGGATTCATATATTAATAAGCAAAAGATAAGTAGGTAAATGCATTATAAATTTGGGGGCCAGATAGACAAACTCTTTTAATTTGACCCTATTTAGCTGTGGGACTTTGGGCAATTTATATCAGCTTAGTTTACTCATCCATAAAATTAAATAAAAATAATCATCCTCACATACAGATAACCCTGAAGAATACATAGGATAACATACCAAAAATACCTACCATGTATTTAGGCCTAGAACATGGTAATTTCCTGTTTTAGTTTCCACTGGTTGCCTGAACCACCACCATAGTACTAAACCTGGTGGCTTAAAATAATACAAGTTTTTTTTTTTTTTCCCCCACAGTTCTGGAAGCCAAAGATTCAACATCATTGTCAGTGGGCCAAAATCAAGGTGCTGGCAGGACGACACTGGCTCTGCAGGTCTAGAAAGAATCTGCTCCTGGCTTCCTCCAGCTTCTCCTGGTTTCCAACATTCTTCTGCTAGTGTTCACATCACTCCCATCTCTGCCTTATTGTCACAAAGACTAATTTTCTCTGAGTATCTCCTTTCTGACACTCTCACAGACAATTTTGATGATATTAAGGCTCACCCAGATAACCCAAGATGATCTACTCATCTCAGTATTCCTATTCGAATCTGAAAAGACCCTTTTTTTCCAGATAAAATGACATTTATAGGCCCTAGAGATTAGGATAAGGACCTCTATTTTTATTAACATATAATGTATTATTTGCCCCAGGGGTACAGGTCCTTGAATACTCAGGCTTACACACTTCCCATCATTCACCATATCAAATACCATCCCCAATCCATAACTCAACCACCCTCTCCATAACCCCACTACCCCCAGCAACGCTCAGTTTATTTTATGAGATTAAGAGTCCCTTATGGTTTGTCTCCTTCCCAATCCCATCTTGTTTCATTTTTCCTTCCTTATCCCCCAACCCCCCCCCCCAACATTGCCTCTTAATTTCTTAGGATATATATCAGGGAGATCATATGATAATTGTCTTTCTCTGATTGACTTATTTCACTCAGCATAATACCCTCTAGTTCCAACCATGTCATTGCAAATGGCAAGATTTCATTTCTTTTGATGGCTGCATAGTATTCCATTGTGTATATATACCACACCTTCTTTAGCCATTCATCTGTTGATGGACATCTAAGTTCTTTCCATAGTTTGGCTATTGTGGACATTGCTGCTATAAACATTCAGGTGCACGTGCCCCTTCGGATCACTATGTTTGTATCTTTAGGGTAAATACCCAGTAGTGCAATTGCTGAGTCATAGGGTAGTTCTATTTTCAACTTTTTGAGGAACCTCCATGATGTTTTCCAGAGTGGCTGCACCAGCTTGCATTCCCACCAACAGTGAAGGAGGGTTCCCCTTTCTCCGCATCCTCACCAGCATCTGTCATTTGCTGACTTGTTAATTTTAGCCATTCTGACTGATGTGAAGTTGTATCTCATTATGGTTTTGATTTGTATTTTCCTGATGCTGAGTGATGTGGTGTACTTTTTCATGTGTCTGTTGGCCATCTGGATGTCTTCTTTATAGAAATGTCCTCTGCCCATTTCTTGATTGGATTCTTTGTTCTTTAGATGTTAAATTTGATAAGTTTTTTATAGATTTTGGATACTAGCCCTTTATCTGATATGTTGTTTGCAAATATCTTCTCCCATTCTGTCAGTTGTCTTTTGGTTTTGTCGACTTTTTTATTTTTTTTGCTGTGCAAAAGCTTTTGATCTTGATGAAGTCCCAATAGTTCATTTTTGCCCTTGTTTCCCTTGCCTTTGGCGATGTTACTAGGAAAAAGTTGCTGCGGCTGAGTTCGAAGAGGTTGCTGCCTGTGTTCTCAAGAATTTTGATGGATTCCTGTCTCACATTCACTTCTTTCATCCATTTGGAATCTATTTTTGTGTGTGGTGTAAGAAAATGGTCCAGTTTCATTTTTCTGCATGTGGCTGTCCAATTTTCCCAACACCATTTGTTGAAGAGGCTGTCTTTTTTCCATGGGACATTCTTTCCTGCTTTGTCAAAGATTAGTTGACAATAGAGTTGAGGGTCTATTTCTAGGCTCTCTATCCTGTTCCACTGATCTACGTGTCTGATTTTATGCCAATACCATACTGTCTTGATGATGACAGCTTTGTGATAGAGCTTGAAGTCTGGAATTGTGAAGCCACCAACTTTGGCTTTCTTTTTCAATATTCCTCTGGTTATTCGAGGTCTTTTCTGGTTCCACATAAATTTTAGGATTATTTGTTCAATTTCTTTGAAAAAAAAAAACTGATGGTATTATGATAGAGATTGCATTAAACATGTAGATTGCTTTAGGTAGCATAGACATTTTCATAACATTTGTTCTTCCAATCCATGAGCATGGAACGTTTTCCATTTCTTTGTGTCTTCCTCAATTTCTTTCATGAGTACTTTATAGTTTTCTGAGTATAGATTCTTTGCCTCTTTGGTTAGGTTTATTCCTAGGTATCTTATGGTTTGGGGTACAATTGTAAATGAGATCAACTCCTTAATGTCTCTTTCTTCTGTCTTGTTGTGGTGTATAGAAATGCAACTGATTTCTGTGAGTTTATTTTGTATCCTGACAATTTACTGAATTCCTGTGTAAGTTCTAGCAGTTTTGGAGTGGAGTCTTTTGGGTTTTCCACATAAAGTATCATATTATCTGCAAAAAGTGAGAGTTTGACTTATTCTTTGCCAACAGAGGCCTTTAATTTCTTTTTGTTGTATAATTGCTGAGACTAGGACTTATAGTACTATTTTGAATAGCAGTGGTGATGGTGGACATCCCTCCTTGTTCCTGATCTTAGTGGAAAGGCTCTCAGGTTTTCCCCATTAAGAATGAAATTCGCTGTGGTTTTTTCATAAATAGCTTTGGTGATATTGAGGAATGTACCCTCTATCCTTACACTTTGAATAGTTTTGATCAAGAAAGGATGCTGTACTTTGTCAAATGCTTTTACAGCATCTATTGAGAGTATCATATGGTTCTTGTTCTTTCTTTTATTAATGTGTAGTATCACATTGGTTGATTTGCGGATGTTGATCCAAAACTTGCAGGCCAGGAATAAATCCCACTTGGTGGGATTCCTTTAAATAATCCTTTTAATATGGTGAATAAGCCTTTTAATGAACTATTGAATCCTACTGGATAGTATTTTGGTGAGAATTTTGCATCTGTGTTCATCAAAGATATTAGTCTGTAATTCTCTTCTTTGATAGGGTCTTTGTCTGGTTTTAGGATCAAGGTAATGCTGGCCTTATAAAACGAGTTTGACAGTTTTCCTTCCATTTCTATTTTTTTGGAACAGTTTCAGGAGAATCGGTATTAATTCTTCTTTAAATGTTTGGTAGAATTCCCATGGAAGCCGTCTGGCCATCTGACCCCATCTGGCCCTTCACTAAGGCTAAGAATAATCAAATCTTATTTTGGGGAAGATTTTTTATTACTTCTTCAACCTCCTTATGGTTATGGGTCTGCTCGGGTTTTCTATTTCTTCCTGGTTCAGTTTTAGTACTTTATATGTCTCTAGGAATGCATCCATTTCTTCCAGATTGTCCAATTTGCTGGTGTATAGTTGATCATAATATGTTCTTATAATTATTTGTATTTCCTTGGTGTTGGCTATGATCTCTCCTCTATCATTCATGATTTTATGTATTTGGGTCCTTTCTCTTTTCTTTTTGATAAGTCTGGCCAGGGTTTATCCATCTTATAAATTCTTTCAAAAAAACAGCTCCTAGTTTTGTTGATCTGTTCTATTGTTTGTTTTGTTTTGTTTTGTTTTATTTGTTTGTTTTTTTGTTGTTTTTTTTGTTTGTTTCCATTTCATTGATTTCTGCTCTGACTTTCTTATTTCTCTTCTCCTGTTGGGTTTAGGCTTTCTTTGTTGTTCTTTCTCCAGCTCCTTTAGGTGTAGGGTTAGGTTGTGTACCTGAGAACTTGCTTGTTTCTTGAGAAAGGCTTATAGCACTATACTTTTCTCTCATGATTGCCTTTGCTGTGTCTCACAGATTTGTACAGTTGTGTTTTCATTATCATTTGTTTCCACGAATTTTTTCAGTTCTTCTTTAATTTCCTGGTTGACCCATTCATTCTTTAGTAGGATGTTTTTTAGCCTCCATATATTTGAGTTCTTTCCAACTTTCCTCTTGTGATTGAGTTCTAGCTTCAAAGAATTGTGGTCTGAAAATATGCAGGGAATAATTCCAATTTTTTGGTACCAGTTGAGACCTGATCTGTGACCCAGAATGTGATCTATGTGCACTAGAGAAGAATGTGTATTCTGTTGCTTTGGGATGGAATGTTCTGAATATATCTGTGATGTTCATCTGGTCCAGTGTATCATTTAAGGCCTTTATTTACTTGTTGATCTTTTGCTTGGATGATCTGTCCATTTCAGTGAGGGGGGGGTGTTAAAGTCCCCTACTATTATTGTGTTATTGTTGGTGTGTTGCTTTGTTATTAATTGGTTTATATAGTTGGCTGCTCCCATGTTAGGGGCATAGATATTTACAATTGCTATATCTTCTTGTTGGACAGACCCTTTGAGTATGATATAGTGTCCTTCCTCATCTCTTATTATAGTCTTTGGCTTAAAATCTAATTGATCTGATATAAGGATTGCCACCTCAGCTTTCTTTTGATGTCCATTGGCATGGTAAATTATTTTCCACCCCCTCAATTTAAATGTGGAGGTGTCTTTGGGTCTAAAATGAGTTTCTTACAGACAGCATATTGATGGGTTTGATTTTTTCAATCCATTCTGATAAATGTGTCTTTTGACTGGGGGACAAGGACATATCTTTGATGGATTGAGGGTATTGTTCATCCTATCTCAGTGCTCAATAAAGGTTAAGAGGCTTTCTCTGTCATACATATGTGAGCATGAGGAGCAAGAACTTTATCCTCTTCACTCCTGAAGCCATATTCGTGGGACTGGTCTAGCAAGAGTGGGTGCAAAAAACACATTTCTTCACTAAGGTTAAGAATAATCAAAAGTTAAGGAAAACCTTAGAGATACTTTCTTCTCCAGCCATCAGAAATATTCTCTTAAGCAAAAGAGAACTATTAAGATTACTTTATCAAGAAGTAGGCACTCAACTAAATACAGCTTAAAGAGCAGTATTTCTTAAGTAATAATAGTATGTATATTTTCTGTAAAGTTTATATTTGTATAAAAATGTGGAACATTCACACATTCAGTTATTTGAATTTGGTGTCTGTTGAAAACAAAGCCAGGAAAATGTTGAGACTTTCAAAGTAGGCCACATATGTAAAATAAAATGTGGTAAAAGTACCTAGCTTGGCAGATGGCTCAGAGTGAAATCACAAAGTGGTGTGGTGAGACATTTAATTAAAAAAAAAAGCAATGATAAACTGTCAGCTAATACATTATTAATTGTGCTAAAAACTTCTTCTCACCAAAACATACTAAAAGGCAAAATCTTTTGCACAAAAATATATGTTAGAGTACTTTCCTTTTCACATCCAAAGAGGAGGATTAAAGCAGTACATCAGAAATCTTAAATATTACCCTTTCATAACCCATCTACATAATAATTCGTAAGGTTTTTATGCAAAAACAATTCTTCCTAAGATGACTGAAGTAGTGCTTACCTAATTAAAAGAAAAGATAAACTAGTATGATGAGGGAGCAGGAGGCTGGCTGAGAAGGGATCAGGGGCTGGCGCCTTGCACCCCCTCTCCACCACTCCCCTTGGTAATATGTGTGACATTTCACAGGCACCCCTGACTGCCCTAAAGAAGAGCAAATGGTTATCTTGCAGAGATCACAGTCCTGCAAGGCAGGAGTCTCTCTTGGTTTACAAATGTCTTTGAGATTTACAACAAAGAAGTTACCTTATCAATAGCCCAATTTCCAAAGACACATAACTCAGTTCCTCAAGCCCTAATGTCACCCTCCCCTCCATAAAAAACCGAAGGATACGGAGGTAGAAGGAAAAGTAAATAAAGTTAAATTTCTTCTAAAACCTAAATCTCACTAACAAGGATGCTTGATAGCAGGAATGTAACATTCCACCAGGAGACTCCCAATTGTCTTTATGTTAGTGCCTCATTAGAGGGAAAGTGGCCTTCGCTTGATAGTAGCCAGGCCTTCAATATCCTGACAGTCTTCTTTGCCCCAATAGCCCTTCTGAACACCCCTTTGTCCTCACCTACCCAACTCCTGTGTATATAACCAGACACTCCTCACAGGCCCGGGGCAGCAGCATCTCCGTCTGCCCACGGGTCCTGTCCCCGTGCTCTAATAAACCACCTTTTTGCACCAAAGACGTCTAAAGAATTCTTTCTTAGCCGTCGGCTCCGAACCTCACCCTATTGAACCTCACCTAGGTTCAAGAACGTCATCAAATAGGGATTCTCAACCTAAATTTTCCTTTATTCAAATGAAAAAGAGTGATGATGGAAAGTTGAATGAGAATTTCCTTCCATCTTTTGATAAATGCATTTTTTTCAATCAACAAATTCACATTTTAATGATATGCAATCAGTTCTTCTCACAGCTAATTCCTAAAATGTCCAAATCTTCAATGACACAAAATCTAGCCTAGCCTCAGTATATCAGACATGACCCTTTTAAAAACATTTACAGAACACTATGGTAGGTAAGTTTCAATGCTTTTCCCTCAGAACACTTAATGCTCCTGCTCTCATATACACTCCAGATTCACATACCCATCATTTTGTAACTGAACTCAAGGGGTTGCTTAGGTACATCAATGCCAAAATGAACACAACCCAAGGAAGTATTGAAAGTAAACAAGTTTTTATTATTTGTCACAAGTGAAGAGACAGGAAGATAGCTCCCAAAGTATTGTCCTTCCATGGGGTTTGTGCAGGAAGTTTTCATCAGTGTACCATGGGGTGGGGGCAGGGAGCTTACAAGGGTACTTTTGGTTCAATTGTGCATGTCCAGCACATCAACAAGCTAAGGCATACATTGTTGTTCAAAAATGGCAGGAAACTGCCCATAGGAGGAGATCTTTTTATTTTTTTAAAGATTTTATTTATTTATTTGACAGATAGAGATCACAAGTAGGCAGAGAAGCAGGCAGAGGGAGAGGAGGAAGCAGGCTCCCTGCTGAGCAGAGAGCCAGATGCTGGGCTCAATTCCAGGACCCTGGGATCATGACCTGAGACGAAGGCAGAGGCTTTAACCCACTGAGCCACCCAGGCGCCCCTAATTTTTTTATTTTTTATAAACATATATTTTTATCCCCAGGGGTACAGGTCTGTGAATCGCCAGGTTTACACACTTCACAGCACTCACCAAAGCACATACCCTCCCCAATGTCCATAACCCCACCCCCCTTCTCCCAACCCTCTTAATATTATAATAAAGTAAAGCTCAGGTTAGAACAACTGCATCCTAGCTAACAACTTGTGGTCTGAAGTGTTCACAGCTTCCAGCCCCATCTCCCAATGTCAGAACAGTTGGGTAGGTTTGTAAATTTGGAAAATCTCTCCTCTTGTACCTGGAGATCTATAGGCAAAATGGAGGTCTGCATGCCTTGAAAAAGTTGACCAGAAAGACTATTCCAAGATGTTGCTAGTCTTGCTAATACTGTAAACTAGGTTGCAATGTGAAGTTACTCCAATCAGAGGGCTGAAAGCTATCAGCAGAAGGGAGGGGAGGAAGGGACCACAGCAGGGAAGGAATGTGTTTTGTTTTGCAGAACTAGCCATTCCTAATAGCCCTTTCTATGAGCCAGTTTGGAGTTGACACCTGCCCAGAAGCCCCACAAGTTTTCTTAAAGTTACCTTTAGCCTATAATACTAAGATTCCCTCCTATGGGTGGAATTTTCTGCCCCTTTTTGAACATACGATGTTTGCACTAGCATGTTGACAGGCTAAGCATGTGCAACCAAACTAAAGTGCCTAAGGAAGAGAGTATGTGTAAGTTCCTTAATGCGCAAGCAAGCTCCCTGCCTCCACTGCTAATATGCTGAATGGAAGTCCCAAGGAGGCAGTGCCCTGAGAGCTAAACTCCTGATGTTGGTCACTGAGGGCAAAGGTCAAGAAAGAATTCTTGAGACCTTTTATGATGCAAAACTGTGCTTTTATCATGAGAAAGAATTGCACTTCTGATTGCAAAGAGAAACTCATTATATACTTCTCTAAGATTTAGGGGGAAGGGTAGAGATAATTGAGTCTCTAAAGGTAATCCTGCCTGCTGAGGAAGAGTTAAAAGATACTGGAGGTCTGGCTAGTGTCAGGATCAGGTTGCTTTTGGCCTCTAGTGAGACATTAACATTAAGGCAGCCTTGATTTCCTTGAGGAATGTCACACTCTGTATGTCTCAGGTATTTTTCAGCAGGCTATAATTTGTAAGGAAACTTAATTTTAGCTCTATTTCTCTTACCTTTGTTCTCCTCATCATCCCTGCCTCCTTACTTGTAACAAGTAATTAAAGTTGTTTCCAACACTTCCTTGGGTTGTGTTCAATTTGACGCATCTCATCTCCAGTGGCAAGCCCCAGGAATTTAGTTAGCTACTACATTTAAAGTACTCCCTGGTTCCATCACTTCCTCTGTATTTTAAGCTGCAGCCAGCTGCAAAGGCTGGGCCTTTGTTATGTCATCTTGCCACCCCCCTCAACACCTTGCTCGTTTTTTTGTGTGTGTTTTGTTTACTGTGCATTTGTTAGCCTTATTATTGCTTGAGCAAACAGAAAGATCTAGTTGGCCTTGGTAGTATACTCTGTTCCCTGTTTGTTAGCCTAAGGAGAAATGAGCTCAGCAGGTCTGATATCCCTTCCTTGCCTTAGGAAGGGTCAGGGATGTGAGGATTTTGTTGTTGTTGTTGTTGTTTTATGACTAAGCCTCTGGGTCTGCTTG
Source organism: Mustela nigripes (assembly GCF_022355385.1). Lineage (NCBI taxonomy): Eukaryota > Metazoa > Chordata > Mammalia > Carnivora > Mustelidae > Mustela > Mustela nigripes. The sequence continues at coordinate 38,933,563 of NC_081565.1, read as the reverse complement.
CCAGGTAAAATACAAAATGCCCAGTTGACTTTTTACTTCATGTAAACAAGGAATACTATTTTAATGTATGTCCCAAGTATCATATAAGGCCCACTCAGATTCAACAACTATATTCATTGTTTATCTGAAATTCAAATTTCTCCATATGTCCTCTTATTTTTTCCTCTAAACTTGTCAACCTTATCTTGGTCACATGTCTTTCCCTCTTTGGTAGCTCAGATAGTAGCTCAGCAGGTCCATGGAAGAGAGCTACATGGAAGCATCCACTTGAAAAAAGGTATGGATAAGAAAGAACTTCTCTCTACCCCACCTAACATAACCATGAGAAGATTTCATTGTTTTTGATTTAGAAATATATCTGTTTTCTTACATACAATCACAGCTTTCATATGACTGGCATATTTTTATAATTAAGTTTATATTTTTCTGTTATAAATGTAATTCATGCTCATTAGAGAAAATTGAAAATTCAGAAATGTATGACGTCACTTTGTGCTCCTGCATAATAATACTATTCACAGTGATAATAATGCTATTCATAGTTTTAAGTTATTTATTTCATGATTGCATTTAATCCACACCACAGAAGTATAAGATAGCTCTATTACATAATCTACTTTTACTGAGGAAGCTAGAGCTCAGAGAATAATTTGTTAGAGAGGATGAAGCCAGTAAAGAGCAGAGAAAGGGTTTAAAACAAGATCTCACCAACTCTAGAGTCTACGCCATTGTGCTCCCTCAATGCTATTAACATGTTGTTATATTTCATCCCAGCATTCTTTCAAGGGCTATTCTGCATATTATTAATTATAATAAATATGCCATTTTCCAAAACAAAGGACTATTTAAAAACATTTCTCTAAGGAAGTGTAATTTTACCTATAGTAAAATGCCCCAGCCTCTGCCATGAAGCTTTCCTTTATTCTCTTGGCCACCCTGACCTTTCCTACTCAATATGGTTAATGTGCACATTTGGTTTTCCATGAATAACTCATTATTTCCCAGAAGGCACATATGATGGATATAATTCCCCACTCACACACAGAGCTGAACACAAAGCAATAGTCCTATTATTCTAATAGCCTCTAATTAAGTACCTCTATGGTGAGAGGCTCTTCACACACACACACATTCTCTGCAATCATCACAACAACCCTGCAAGATAAATATTATGTACATCATAAATATGAAGAAACTGAGTCTCAGAGATGTTACCAAGCACTCGGGGGCACAATCCTATCTCAAGGCAGAAGCTGCTCTGAGCATCTCCTGGCAGGGAGACCATGAGCTGACCCCTCATTGACCGAGGGAACTTGAGCAGGGCACAATCTGCACAACCATAGATGGCAGCTCTGCGTAATATGATGCTACCACTAAACAGCTGTGTTTATAGTCAAGTTCTCTGACACCAAAACACATATGTACCCACAAGGCTACACAATCTCTGACTCTCTGATTCCTCCTATTTCACAGTGAAGTCTGATATATAAATTTTGCAATATCTTTGGAGCTACAGTATCAGCATTCTTCTTACAATTCTCCCACCAGTTTCCAGCTCCTGCTCCAGACTTCCTGACAACACCATGCAACCCATGGCCACTGCAGCTCCCCACTTCTGCCTCTGAATCATATTGGGCTCAATGCCTCAGGAGGAAAAACATCTTAGTACCAGGGGTCCTCACATTAAATACTAATCAAGCCCATCGGTCACTGATTGAAGACATGGGGCTAATTTATTTCATGTGTTAAGGAATGCCAAAAAAGCTGGATATTGGACATATACCTTGATATTTTCATTGTCTCAGGGTTGTTTTTGTTGTTGTTGTTTTAATTTAAGAGACTCTTACAGTAACCCCATATGCAAATGAAAGAGGTCTGTGTAAATGAACAGTTACCATCTATAGGATAGGCTATGGCCAGACCTGCCTGAGGAACTACAGAATATATTGAATTGTGCAGCAAAAGTCGATTGGCTCACTGGATAGCCATGGTTATATGGTAATGAACAAAGCCCTTTCGCAAAGACATTCTTCCCTTTCCAGACTAGGTTACAGTATATAAAAATAAGCTCTCTCAAGATCACAGGATCATCTTACATGGTAAACTCTATACTCTTTGCCAATTCTCAAAATTTTAGCCATGGAGAACTAATCAAAAGTTTAGAAGTCATATCCACTTGTGCCATGATTTGTCTTTGATCTTATATTTATACAGAAATTCTTAGCATAAGTTGTTTGCTAGTGAGTTGCAAAATTAATTAATAGATCAAGCAAAGATCTGACATTGACATTGTTTTCATCGGTACTCAACTCTGATCCTGTTTTGGGGTCTTGCCCATCACACAGTATTTTACCTGGTTTGTATATCAAGCTTAATTTATTTAAGTTTGCTTATTAAGTTTTCTGTAAATGATGCACAAATGTATTTATGAGACATAATAAAATGTTCATATAGAATCATAACCTTTTTGAGTTAGAAGGGACTAATTTCTAAAACAGATGAGTGTGCCAGCCCTAGGGTATGTGGGGCCCTGAGGAAAAAAAAATTTTTTTAATTTCTTTTCAGCGTAACAGTATTCCTTGTTTTTGCACTGAATACTAAGAAAATATTTTTGTGGGGCACCCATCTATATAATTAGCTTGGTTAACATTTACTAGAAAACCTATGGAACCCTAAGAGTAGTAATTTATTGATGAAAATGTAGAACAATGAGTAGAGAAGAGTTATTTGTGTATTTATTCTTTTCCAGTCAGTGGATGTGAAGCTTCTACATAGTTAGCAAGCACTATCTCTTTCCCCTCAAATCCATAAATTCTTTTTTGCTCTGTATTGTGAACTATGCAGTTCCTGGCTAATTTTACATCTTCCCAACTTGAGAAAACTGCAGCAACAGTTATTACTCATAAGGCCATGGCTTTATAGAACAGCTTGTACTGAAATAATATAGAACTTAATGTCCCTGCAGTTCTATAATAACATTTATTTAATGCTAATTACATCTTTTCTCATGATGCTATGTTATCCACTGTGCTACCCATGAACATTGACTTCCATTGATTCACTCAGAAGTTATTCCTTTGCATTGTTGACAATGACCACAAATGTAAGTGCTGTGCAGATTAAACAGAAAAATGTGAATACTAATTCATTATATGATCATGTTGAATTTACCATTCAGAATCATATATATTAAAAATATAGCATAACACATCTTCTAATAATATATTCTCTTGAACTCTTTAGGTCTTGACCACTGCTTTCTTATAAGGTAGTTTATTTCCATCTTGACCACACCTCTGCTTTCCACACACAACCAACAGTGGAAAGACAGATAAAGGGCCCACAGGCAGAGAAATAAGTGGTTCCATTTACACAAGGAACACCTACTCTTTACTCAGCATGGAGTAGGACTGATCTGGGATGCAAGAGACGACATGAACTGAAAGATCTCTTTGTCTTTGAGGAGCAAAAGTCATGAAAGAAATAGGAAGAAATAGGCTCTAATACCACCAAAGAATGTGGCACGAAGACTACATGGGGTTTGGGTAATCATGAAGAGTGCCAGTGGCAGGGGGTGCATAGACAAAGGATGCCTGCTACTCTCAGCGGCTGTACGTTGGAAGCTGGATCAAGATTGGAACAGAGATAAGTAAGAACTCACACATAAAGTCACACATATGGCTTGAGTCTAATGTTTGGGCGTACTGCACTGGTAATCCAAACCTTGAATTCATTCTCTAAAATGAATGAGAATCACTCAAAATCAACATGTCAGCGCCATTCAGAAAGCTATGCATCATACCAACCACTGAAAAAAACTGCAGTGGGAGCTGGTCAGTGGGAACTGGTGGGTGGGAGCAATCAAGTTGCCAGTCCTACACTCAAACATAGGACCCTTAAGCGGCTATACACATGTCAGTTATGGAGCTCCTTGGTGTATCTGGTCAGCCTCTTGCTTGAAGATAGGGTATAAGAGCATTTAGAAGTGGATTGGAGAGTGGGACCCACACAGGTCCTGGCACTGGTTTCAGCAGGATATTGCTAGATACTGGTCCTGCTGGATACTGCTGGCCATGGCTGGCCCCAAGTAATTGAAGAAAAACTTAAAATGTTCAGGAGAGATTCTCCAAAGTGTATTTGCACATGAGTGCTTGTGTGGATCTAAAAGAAGTACTAAAAATAATGAAACTGTGCCTAAATGATGTGACCAACAATCTTCAAAAGCCTGTGAGAGAACTAGTCTTCAACTTCCAGGGTTCTTATCCTGTCAATGATTATTTCATAAAAATCCAAAAACTTGAAAGAAATCTGAAGTTCATTTTGTCAATCCCCAAAATTGATTCCTACCTGTAACATCTCCAGCATAATATGCTTTTGAGCCCTCTCAACATTCTGTTTTATCTACTTTGTCAGTACTCATCTTAAAATATGAACAAGATTAGTGCAGAAGACCTGAATCTTTCATTTTCAACAATAATTATCAGGATATCCTTATTGGACAATTCTTATCATTTCATGAGTTACCCCATTTGACCAAAAGTTAACCTTTGAATTTTTTAGTGTTTAATTCCCCCAGATAGATTATCATTATTTTTAGATGAAATATTAACAATTCAAAGTTATTCATTCATACATTTGTCAGAGCCCTGATAAACTTTATAAAGCATCTGATGAAGAAACCAAAATATAAATGTTCTCTAGGTCTAATGAAATACCTATTTGATACTATATAAGATCTATATGGACAACTGAATGAACACAAAATGACACTGACAGAGGATGAGGAAAAAATCATATGCAATGTCTTGACTATATTATAAAAAAGACTCTCAGTACTGGCACTCAAGTAAGCCAGTTATATAAAAGAATTTTCAGGTTAAAAAAAACCCTGACTTTTTTCAAGCAGTGTCTGAAACAATTATAAAATAAGCACATATGGTTTCTCTTAAGTCATTTTCTTTCTAACAGCTGTGAATGAAATCCCAAGAGCATTCACTCCAGGCAAATATGCCTTAATACTGAAATTGAACTCAATGTAGTCATATTTCTCTCTGGATGTCATGAAAAAGTTGCCTGAGAAGTTATAGGCTTCATATGGTCACCTCCCTTCTACTTTTTTGCCAATAACTCCTTCCTTGACATGTCCTTAGTCATGGCATAGGAAGGTAAAAAGTGAAGAATACTTCACTGTAATGATCCCAGCTAGACTAACTATAATAGAGAGATTAGATATTAACAAAAAGTTAAAATTAATAAAAAAAAATAAGGGGAAAAAGTCTACATCAATTCTTAAGATAATTTTTCCATTTTGTTTTGGACTCTACTCATTGGAAATTTCAATAGGCTAAAATATCTTTGATGCACCAAATTGAACCAACAAGAAAAAAAAAAAAGAATTATTTTGTGTGAAGAAGCTGGCCGTCATTACATTGCCTAGTTTTTATAGCTACACTTGAACTCCAGCAAAATGACTACAATTACAAGCCCTGAGTCATACTGTTGGGCTGAACTTCTAGTTCTCCTATGGTAGCTCTGTAACTTTGGGCAAGTCACATGAAAGTGTTAAGATCTAATAATAGTAATTTGTAATGTATTTTACAGTTCAAGAGATATTGTCACAACTGTTACCTATTTGTTCTCACAGCAACAGTCTCAGAATAATAAAAGTTATTCTTTTTTCCATCCAACATACATTTATTGAGAATCTATTTTGTGTCAAGATACAAGGAACCAAAAAAAAAAAAAAAAAAATGTGACAAGGTCTGTGATTTCACAGAAACATCATGCTAACAGATATAATCAGGCAACAGCATGTAAACAGTGATATATAAGGTAATTTCAGATAATAATAAGGCTCAGTTGGTTAAGCAGCTGCCTTCGGCTCGGGTCATGATCCCAGCGTCCTGGGATCAAGTCCCACATTGGGCTCCTTGCTCAGCAGGGAGCCTGCTTCTCCCTCTGACTCTGCCTGCTATTCTGTCTGCCTGCCACTCTGTCTACCTGTGCTCGCTCTCGCTCGCTTTCTCTCTGACAAATAAATAAATAAACTCTTTAAAAAAAAAAAAGAAACCAATAAGGTTAGGGCTGAGTCAGGTTTATATGGTGTAACCAGTGAAGATCTCCCACGAAAAGGTACTATTTAAAGTGAGAACTTGAATGGAGAGAGGAAGTCAGAATATCTGGGTGGATAGGGGTAGGGAGATGGTAAACGCCCTAAGTAGTAAAGTACTAGGTAGTTTTCGACAGACAAAAATCACCCAACATTAAATACATGTAGTTTTTTTGAATATCAATTATACCTCAATAAAGCTGTGTGGGTTGTTTTGTTTTATCTAAAGTCAACTGAAGAGTAGTGAGGACAGGAATGATGGAAAGAGAGTGGGTCAGGGAACTAGCTAGGACCAGAATCCTTCTATCCTTCTGTCCTTCTGTCCAGTGGGCAGGTTCACAATCAGTAGGAGACCCATCCCAAGGTCACTTGAGAACCAGAACTAGAGTCTAGATTTTCTTGCTCCTATCCTTGAAAAGATGCCTTCCTTGCTGGATAGGACCCAGCAAACCCAGCAAAAACACCTTGTTTGCTTTAGAATATCTTTGTTGAAAAACATTTATATCTTCTCATAAAGTAATACTTTTATTATCATCCTCAATTATTATTGAGTAATTCTAGTGTAGCATGTACTCACCTAAATATTATATATGTTAAGGTTATTTGTCCTACCAATCACACTATGAAGGTAGTAATTAAGTTCTCTTTTTAAATGATGAAACTTACATATAAAGTATTTATAACCTAACCTAAAGTAAAACATCTAATAAATGGTAGGCTTAACATTGGAATACAGTTCCTGTAAAGGACATTTTGACAGAAGACAGCTTAAATGCTTATGGGAGAATATTAACACATGTTCATTTCACCAGACATTGCCCAGGTACCTTATTCAAACATCCCCCTGGAGCATTTGAGAGCTCATAGGAATATAATTTTATCATTGTTACGAAATTTGTCTTAGACAAGCTCAGAGTGTAGCCAACATAGATTAATACAAGGGTAGTCAGATAGTGATCTTACTACCAGCAGGCTTATGTTTACCTCAGTTGACATTACAAATGATAGGGCAGGCCTTACTTTTCAGGCATGAAAAAATGGGTCAAAAGATGTTTCAGATTGCTGAGGTTATGTGGATCTGGTTGTTTGAAGGATATGAATGTTGGGGAGTAGGGTAAGGGTGGACACAAGAGTGGTGAGGTTGATCTTGTGGTGAGTAACTGAAATTCATTTTGATCAACCAGTAATCAGGATATTTATCAATTTGCCTATAGTCTTTTTTAGAATTAGATGTGTATTTATAAGACAAACATAAGAACATTCTACTGCTTTTACATAATGACACCAACATATACAAAATTTTGCAAGATAATGATTAAAGTTATGAACCCAGGAGTCAGACTGCATGGGTTCCAATTCTAGTTAGAGAACTAGAGAGGTAATAGCTGAAAAACTGGGCAAATTACCAACATCCAAGTGCTTTGGTTTCCTCACCTTAATTGAAAATAATAGTATATGTTCTATGACAGTATTCATGAGAATATTTTTCATGTAAGAATATTAAACAGTACCTGACTTAGAGCCATGATTGACTCCAGAAATAGTAGGTGTTACTATAATTATTGTCATTGTTATTGTATTTTATGTATTTTATCAGCATAATATTGTATTTTCTAGTAACCATAAGACTGCTCAAATTAATTTCTGAGCACTAGAGTGGATGTTATGGGAAATATGTCAGTTTTCAGATGAGTCTGGTGCTTTTTTTTATGAGTTTGTTATCACAAACTCATAACATAAACAGTTCTTCTCTCCTCTCAATCCCGTTCTTCCAGGGCTCACTTGAAACTAGCAGAAGAAATAGCAGTTACATCGAGCGGTTAGACATTTGATTATTAACTAGACTCCTAATACCTTTCCATTATCCACAAAATGTTGAAAACAATTCTCCCTCTGCCCTCGGCCACTGTAGCTATTAAAGTAGAGGCATGAGGAATATTCGTCTGTGTTTAGTTTAACAAACTTAATTGTGCACTGACTATATGGCAGACATGCTTTGGCCCTGGATCTCAGAAATAAATGATACGAAGTCACTCAGCTTCATAAAACTCCAACTTTTTTCCCCTTTCTAGTAATTTCATTCTTCTGTTTCTCTCTTTTAGTCTATCTGGAAATTAACAAAAAATAAAATGAAATAATAAATCAGCCCTGTCAGTTGTTAGTTCAATAGGCACTAGAACAATATAAAAGCCTTAAAAAAAAAAAAAAAGTTTTAAAAAAAAGTTAAAAAAAAAAAACAGCTTAAAAGTTGCTCGTCTGAGGGGTGTCTGGGTGGCACAGTGGGTTAAAACCTCTGCCTTCGGCTCAGGTCATGATCCCAGGGTTCTGGGATCCAGCCCCTCATTGGGCTCTCTGCTCAGCAGGGAGCCTGCTTCCTCCTCTCTCGGTCTGCCTCTCTGCCTACTTGTGATCTCTGTCTGTCAAATAAATAAATACAATCTTCAAAAAAAAAAAAAAGAGAAAAGTTGCTTGTCTGAGAAACAAGTTCTTGGTTTCTCTTTAGAAATATCCAGCAACAATAGGATCCAATTATGATACCCCCAAATCTTAGTAAAGATGAAGTAAGGACCACATTTTGCTTGAGTCAGTATCACTTTTAATCCTTCCGCTGATTAAATAAATTCATTGTACGCACTGAGGACACTGTAGTCTAAATTCTAGTGACTCTCCTAAGGTCACTGGCTTGGATTCCATCCCTTGCCTTTCTTCCGCTATCCCCTCTGTGTTCTTAGGCATCTATCCACATCTTCCTGGTGTCTTCTTCCTCATGCAGCACTTCGTTCAGGGAGTTTGTGAAGAATGAGATTAACTTCATGATGCTCTGAGATTATGTAACACCATCAACATCTAGAGTGTGGTGAACATGACTTAGCCAGGTTTATACCACCACACCTAGCATACTAGTCATATATATGAAGGCTTGACACACACCTCCTGAATGGGAACCAATAAACAGGATGGAGGAGATGAGACTATGAGGAATTTATTTCTTGATCACAAAGAGCCCATCATTAAGTATTTTAAAACGCTCTATTGAATATTTTATAAGGTCTAAACAACACATTGTTGTTCAGTGTATTTGTGGAACTTTTATAGAAGAAATGTTATCACAAACTCAATTTTGCTATTATAACACAGAGAGAGAAGAAAGTAGAATTGTATGTTTGTCAAATACTTGTGATAACTTGAACTTGGCTGCAAATACAGACTGAATCTTAGTATTACAAAGTATCTTCCCCATTAGCTAAAAAGCACTAAAGACTGAATTTGCCCAAGACAAATAAGTGCATAGAAATTAAATGGTAAAATACAGTGACGATTACCTTGATATGAAAATTTATCTAATGATGACAATTTTTTTTCTTTTTATATTCCACTGTTTTTCAGGTAGTGATAAAACACAACTTGAAAAAAAAATATTTACCACCATGATTTGACCCTTGTAAAAAAAAAAAAAAAACAACAAAAAACTGTTCCACAGCATTCAGTTTATAGACTGGGCCTAGGCCATTTCTGAACTATTTGAATTAAATAGTCAGGAAGCACAGAGAACTGATGGCTCTCCATGGCCTTCCTAGGACAGCAGAGATCTCATAATCCATGAAAGTAACCTGATAAAGGTAAAAAAAGCTCTTTATGAGAACATGGACAAATTCACTTCCTCATTTAATGAAAAGCCCCAAGTGAAACGATATTCCCAGGAAATGATCCACTGTGGGCATGAAGAAAACAAAGGCCCAAGACAGATATTTCCTACGTACAAACAGAAAGCAACACCATTTGTAGGAGCTGTTAGACTGATGAGCTTCTCTCAGGTAAATAATGCACCCCTGTTTTTAGCAAGGCACTGGAAGTTTCCATTCAAGAACATCGATCGAGTACACTGCTTAAAAATCAGGTACCTAAAACACACACAGTTACCTCTTGGCAAACAGGGAGGAAGTCCTATTTATCTGAGATACCGGGCGGATCTCACAGGTATAACATGGCACCGCTATTTTTCATGTAATCTTTCATGAACGTGGCTGGGGAATAGAAATGTGCTCACAGTCACAAGGGGAAGAAGGCAAGGAGTCTCAGAACCAGAATGTAACTGTACTCCTTTTGGTTACAAACAAGACACTGAAGTCCTAGAGTATAGATGTAATGGCCATGTCATAGACAGGATACCAGTGTTGTCTCAACTAAAACTTCGGTTGAAATACCGATCGCTTTCGTTTTTGTGTTTTAGGACTTCAATCAACTATTTTGCGATGTGGACCGTTTAAGAGTGATTGAAAACTCGTTATGGGCTTGGTCCCCACTTGGGTCAGAAGATTGTTTCTGTTCTGATAAGCCCGCATGTGAGGTTCACCTCTCAGGCAGGTAAGAAAGGACAGGAGCTGTCAGCTGGTTATTCCACTCTGCTCTGAGGCAGTTGACTATAGCCTGAAACTCCAGCTGTTTTGCAAATAAGGAGGGTTTGTAATGGGGATAGTGGCCCAGGGAGGTTATATGGATCCGTACAAAATCTTCGGTGTTACTAGAAAAACACTGTGAAATGATTCTATATGAAGAATGGAGTATTTTTATTTACCCAGTGTTAAGCTCTTTGAAATAAAAGTCTCCATGGAGCTTATCTAAAACCATTATGAGTTTCATAGACTGATTTAAGAACTTCTGTTTCCCAGAAAATAAACACAGTATGGACAAATGCAGCAACAAAAAAAATCACAGCTCTATCCTAAATCAAACAAATACATCACACCGCTTCTCTGACTTACTAAAAACAAGAGGACCTCACAGGAGTCTGGATTTAGAAAGATTTTCTTTGTAGTCTGACAAGAAGTATTTTCCTACTGATAATCAGGTTTAAGGGAAAAGTGCTGCCGGATAGCTGAGCTCAAGATTAAATGGATCAGGATCAGATAAAAATTTCAAAATGATTTTTTTTTCTGTTCCATTTCATCTTTTCTTTGAAAATATCTGACTTAAGAACAAAAATATTGCAAATGGACTATTTTTAAGGATCAGGATAGACAAGTGATAATCACAGAGTTGGTAACATCTGTTTACTTCCAAATGCACACAAAAACAAATGCACATGGGAAAAATAATTCTCTTACTCCAAATGTTACTGGGTTTTTTTCATCAGATAGATGATTGGGATTACAATATGTTTTCCCCTTTTATAAAATAAGATTCCTAGGAACATTTTTTTGTATTTATATTTTGCTCAAACACTTCAGAAAATTAACATTATTCCTACCTTTAGAGGAAATAGGCAAGAATATAGTTTTAGAGGATAATTTAAAACCTAGACTATGCTGTCATCATTAAAACTTATGATATCCCAAAAGGTAATGATCCTATACTTAAAAAACAAATTAAATCAGTGAACAAAAATTATTTTAAACAGTTTCAGAGGAAACATGAGAAACTTTTATAAAGGTAGTTTATAGCACTTTTCTCCATAACGTACAAGCATCTCTCCAATTAACAAAAGACAATACCAGGACCTTGGACTAAGACTCCAAAAATGCTTCTAAAGTGCGTATGTTGATGAATGAAAGACTATGGTTCACGTGTCTATTTAAGTCTTAACAGATCACATACAGATCAGTTAATACACAAAGTACAGCAAGTCAAAGAACTTTATGAAGTGTTTAAAAATATGACTTCAAGTTAGGAACAAGATATTTTATTTATTTATTTACTTATTATTTTTTAATGTTTTGTTTATTTATTTGACAGACAGACAGAGATCACAAGTAGGCAAAGAGCCAGGCAGAGAGAGAGGGGGAAGCAGGCTCCCTGCTGAGGCAGAAAGCCTGATAAGGGGCTCCATCCCAGAACCCTGAGATCATGACCTGAGCCGAAGGCAGAGGCTTAACCCCGAGCCACCCAGGCGCCCCCAGGGACAAGATATTTTAAAACTCATTTCTCAGACATATTTACCATATTTTATAACACTTTAAAACATGTTTAAAATAAAAAGAGAAAAAAATAAAATGCAAAGGGTACAATTGGGTTTTTTGTTTATTTAGTATCTGTAGAAATGGAAATTGTCTATGTAAAATTGGGTTCGTGTTATAGAAATAACACCCATTATATGATCTGTCCTGATGCGCTCTCATGGTTGAGGTAACTTTGCATATTTAGAGGTAGAGAAACAAATGACAAATCAGAATAGTAATCTCTTCTTTCTGGGCTGCCACACAGCCATCAGCCTCAGGCAAGCTCCCACTTGTCAAGGAACCCAGATCAGCTTCATTTTCTTGGCACTTCTTACCTTGAGGCTGATGTTACAAACCACAGCATGACACAGGCATGAGATTGTGTAGTTAAGACAGTTGGAAGGGAAACCCTCAATGTTTACACAACCCAGTTAAGAAAAAAGCTCCTCTGTGATATGTGAGAAAAAAGGTCTATTAAGAAAGAAGGAAAGAAGGAAATCTATTCCTTGGATTTCTGTGGCATTATCTCTTGTGCCTCTATAAGACGTTCCTCTCACGGGGACTTCACAGTGACACTTCATGGGATCAAAGAGGAACAAATGAAAATAGAATCAAATACAAGTCTCCTGCTTAATTGTAGTAAACCGCTTATAACCATGTTTCCAGTAACTTGGAACTTATTTCCATTGTGTTAAAGAAAAATTATATTGCATTATATTACTTTCTCAAAACTCTATTTTCCTAAAATGTAACCAAACAAAGTAATGGAACCAAATTATCATTAACAGGTAAAATGATTAAAAACATCCCTTCCTGATCACCAAAAATTTTTGTTTTTGTTTTGTTTTCAGTTTATGTGGTAATAAGCAGAATTTTCATGTTCTGTATTTATAATCCAACATGGCAGAAAAGTACTCAATAACAAATGTATTTGATAGGGAAATATGCAGGAAATTTTACAATAAAATGCAAGGCAATCTGTATATCTAATTCCTTGGCTTCAAGAAAGTTTGAAATCCGGGCTAAAGCGAATTAATTTTTCATTCATTCATGTTGTTGCATGTTGGTTCTTTTTTGTTTCTTCTTTCTAATTGCTGAATAGAATGTCACTCTGTGATTGTAATGGTTTGTTTATTCATTTTCTAGTTGATAGACACATGGAAGTTTCCTGTTTGGGCAATAATGCAGTGAGTGGGGCAAACATTTTACACATAAGGTATATGCTTTCAAATATTTTGAGTAACTACCAAGAATAACATTATTGAATCACAAGGCAAGCATTTATTTAATTTAATGAGATATTGCAAAAGGTTTTCCACAACTGTTGTGCCTTCCCATACTCTCCTCAGAGATATGTAAAGGAAACAATTCTCCCTCTCCTCTCTAACATTTGATTTGTTAATCTTGTTAAATTAGCTATTTTAATGAGCAGTGGGATTTTATTGTGGTTTATTATGCACTTATCTGCCAACTAATAATGTTGAGAATCTCTCCACGTGTTCATTACATAGTTGTGTGTTCTTTTGTATGAAGTGTCTATGGAAGCTTTTTGCCCATTTTTTACTGAACTGTTCTTTTTTTATTGACCTGTAAGAGTTCTTTTTGTAATATAAATACTATTCCTTTGACAAATACATGTACTGAGAATGTGATTATGCAGTCTATGATTTTCTTTGTGTTTTGATGAGTACAATTTTTAATTTTGACCAAGAACAGTTCGATGTTTCTGCATTCTAAGAAATCTGAAGACTCATTCACATTGCAATAATATTCCCCTCTGTTTTCTTTTATGAACTTTCAAAATTTAGCTTTTACATCAAGATCTGTAATCCACCTTGAGTTAATATTTGATTTTGTGTATAGTGAGAAATATAAGTCATGGTTCAACTTTATCCATACAGATATTGAATTGATCCAGAGCCAGTTGTTTAAAAGATTTCTTTCCCCCACTAGATTATGTTGGTGTCTTTGTCAAAAACCGTTTGTATATATGTAAGTCCATATTCTGGGTGTTTTACTCTCCAACCTTTGTTCATCTATCCACAACTGCCTTACTGTTTCTCTACCTCTTTGCTTCTGACCCAGCTCTCCACCTTGTTCCTGTGCTCTACTTCCTGCACCTCACCATGTCCCCTATCATCCTTAAACAATACTTGAAAGGTGTCCTTCAGCTTGCCTTTAGTTATTCCTCAAAGGCATGGTTAGATCTCTTGTAATGGATATTGTCCTCTGGCTTGCATTGTTTGACAAAAATTCAGCAGTTATTCTTTTTTTTTTTTTTTTAAGATTTTATTTATTTATTGGGGAAAGAAAGAGAGAGTGCAGAGTGAGAGAAAGAGCAAGAGCACAAGCTAGAGCGAGGAGGGGCAGAGGGGAAGGGAGAAGCAGGCCTCCTACTGAGCAGGGAGCCCAACAACTGTAGAGTTGGATCCCAGAACACTGGGATGATGACCCAAGCCGAAGGCAGACACTTAACCAACTGAGCCACACCCAGGAGCCCCTCATTGTTTATTCTCACCTGTATAGGGTACATAACCACTAATCCTGAGTGGTCTTAGAATTTACTCTTTTATCTTTAGCACACTCTAATCTGAAAATGATGTACCTTGGTATGTATTTCTGAACATTTATTCTGTTTGTGATTTGTAGTGTTTAGATTTGTGGGTTAAAGTTTTCACCAAACTGAGTAGGTTTTAGCCAATATTTCTTCCAGTGTATTTTTTGCCCCATTCTTTTCTTTCTAAGGAGAAATTACAAATTACACATACCTTAGACTGTTTGATAGTATTCTATATATCACTGATTCGATTCAGTTTTTTTTTTCTCTTTTTGCCTCATTTTTGGACAGTTATTTGGCCTGTCTTCACAGAAATCCTTTATCTTATGGTAGTCATTCTCCTGTCAAATCTTTGAAAGTTTTAGATTTCAGTTATTTTATAATTTTCAATTTATGGAATTTAGAATAGAATTTATAGAATAGATCTGTTGCTTCTTCTGTTCTGTGGTTTCCATTTCCATGTTCATTCACTCAGTTTTCTATTTTTTCCTGCAATACTTTGAACATATTAACAATAGCTATTGTAAAGTTGTCTGCTACATCTAATATCTAAGTCATCTCTGAGTTGGTTTCTGTATGTTCCATAGTCTTGCTGCTCCACATAATTTGTATCTTTTCATTATCATACTAGATATGGTGTTGATAAGAAGAGTGATGGCTGGATAATAAGGCTGCATATTTTTCCTGGAAAATAGAGGCTCTTTCTTGTCTCTCAGCTAAGGTGATAAGTACTAGAAAGAATTGAATTGATCTGTGATTTCACTTTAGTTTAAGAAGTTTGAGTACAGGGCTGCAGTTCTGGATAAGCAAATGAAAACCTCCAGCTGCAATTATCAGCCACTACTACTGGGTCTGCTCAGGGAGAATTCCACGTAAAAAGTGTCTGAGGTTTGGGGCATCTGGGTAGCTCAGTCCGTTAATTGATGGACTGTTGATTTCAGCTCAGGTCCTGATCTCGGTGTCTTAAGACTGAGCACCCCATGTAGGGCTCTGCACTGGGTATGAGGACTGCTTAAGCCTCTCCCCCACTACACATGCATTCTAAATAAATACATAAATAAGAAGTGTTTGAGCCTGGAACCAAGAGGGTATTAAGACAGTGAACTATTTTTGTATTCAGAGGTTCTATGAATCATGAATACTTGAAACTGCAGGGGCTCCCTTTGCCTTTTAGTATAACCTTCACTTCTTTTTATTTTATATAATTGAGGAGCTACTGATATGATATTGATATTAAGGATGACAGATATATCAAACAAATTATTATTACATTTGGGCCTTCCAGACATGAATAAACCACTTGTCCCTGCCTTTTAAAAAAAAAAAAAAATTTTATTTTCATTCCAGTTAGTTAACACACAGTGTTATATTAGTTTCAAGTCCAATTCAACACTTCCATACATCACATACCACAATTGTCTCTGCATTTAGTTACAATTCGGCTAGCCCCTTTTCCTCCAAGACCTTCCCAGACCCAGTGTTCACTCACAGCGAGCGACGCTGGGTACCCAGTGAGCTCACTGCTCAGCTCAGAAAGACTCCTTTCTTGGAAACTGGAGTTGCAATATGAAGAGAGTTAAGGACAACACATCTGTGAACCTTAGACAAAGAGCTGACCAGAGAAATAGTTCAAGTAATAGTAAGGAAACAATAATAGGGGGAAAAGTGGTTGAGGAAGGAAATCTTTCAATACAGAAAAGATAATATAGTCTACGGCCATACCACCCTGAACGTTCCCGATCTCGTCTGATCTCGGAAGCTAAGCAGGGTCGGGCCTGGTTAGTACTTGGATGGGAGAAAAGATAATATAGTTGCATATTTTTGGTCATGACACAATAGAGAAAGAAAACGTGATAATTCAAAAGACAGGAGAAATTGGCGGGGGGGGGGGGGGGGGAAGACCTAAGGAAAGAAAGGGGGGGGAAGGAGAGGGGGGGGGGGGGGGGGGGGGGGGGGGGGGGGGGAGAAGCCCTAGAGTATGAAACGGGAGACAGGATTTAGAGGACAGGTGAATGGATTGGGCTTCAAGTAGGAAAGGAATCATATCTTCCGTTAGAAAAGTAAGGTAGGTGGTCATTACATATGCAGGTAAGTTTGTATCCCTGGCTTCCGTTTATTTTATTAGTGAAAGTGAAGTATCACAAGAGCTAACAGTAATGGAAGAAAGAATGTGTCTTTCATTTGAGAAGATTTTTAAAAAGTCACATTGGAAAATAAAGCAAATATATTAAAGAAAAAGGAGGTCGGTAAAAATGGTGGGTAATGATCTCCAAAAATCCTCTCCTCCATAGAATCAAGGGGAGCACTGGAAAAAAAATGGTCAAAATCATATTTTTATGAACTCTGAAAATTTAAAAAAAAAAGAAAAAAGAAAAAAGCTTGCAACCCGGAAAAGTGATTCTTCAAGAAAAAAACAGCTGCATCTTGGTAAGAACAATGAGCTTTTTGGTGTTTAAATTACCCTAATCTCATCCAACTCTCTCTGAACCATGATAGCCTTGAAAACCAATAGCCCCACAAACATGATAAAATCAACAACCCTCTACTTCAGAACTCACCCAGTTAGTACTGAGCTCACCCGGCTCACTACCAACAGAGTTATCTTTGGGTGGGGGAGACCATACAAAACTACCAGTGGCGATCATTTAGCATGGCTGCTACCTAAGGGGATGACAACTTTGGGGATGATCAACAACTTGACTAAAAGCATAAATGAAAAACTGGGAAAAGAGATGTAACTGGATGGCTTTGAAAGAGCATATTCCTGAAAGACCATATGCAAATGGTCTTGATGTGTGTCCACATCCAGGACTGGATAAGTGCCCCAAAAAGACCTACAATGTTCACCTATATCTAACCTAGAGTTTCTGTACAAATAAGAAATGAAAGTTAACACAGAGTTGCAACATGTCTGTGCTAGCATAGAACACACAGTCCCTGTGTGCTTAGAGCTCTTGACAAAGTTTGGACAGTTACTCGTTCCAGGCATTTAAGGGAAACTCCATATAATTATGAGATAATCATGAAGATAATTGAGCAAGAATTTCAGTGGTCTCATATGACAAAGAATGCAGAGTTTACAGAATTACTTAAGGAAAGTCACTAACAGTTTCCTCACCATCCTCTAGCAAAATTAACAGAAAAGCCAATGTTAATAGTTTGCTTAAGTAGGTAATGTAGTTCAATTTGCAGTTCTCTCTAATTTAATGTTAAAAATACCTAGAGACACACCATAAGGCATGGGAAAAACACCTATGAGTAGAGTTTTATATTCAAGAGAAGCCATATGAGGTAGCAGTAAGAGGAAAATATGAATCAGACTATCGAAAGCCTTGGATGTAATTTAAAGATATTTGCATTTGAACTTCAGAAAGATCTGAGACTCTGGGATGGTCGGTGAATAATTGAGTTAGTCAATGTGATGGATATCTCCAATTTGTCCCCAGCCCTCCATTCTTCCCTTTTAAGGTTGATCTGTATGAGTTATTTTGATGGGCTCCCTTATCCTATGGTTTCTGGCTGGATTTTACCAAATGGTAGCACTAATAGATCAGGGGGAGGGATGAAAGACATGTTGGAGCATTTGTTCACATTCCGTCTCTGAGATGAGTGGGGGTAATGGTGGGCAGGCTCCCTCCTTTTATCAGACTCTCAGTTGAAGTTCCTACCTTCTCCCTCTCCCTCTGTTGCTCCCCCTGCTTGTGCATTTGCTCTCTCTCAAATAAATAAATACAATGTTTTTAAAAATAAATAAATAAATAATCTTCATATTTCAGAAATTTTGCTTTTTTGTCTTTGAAAATAAATCATAGCAACTGCTGCTTTATGATGATTATTTCCTTTTAAGGATTGAAGTAATGGTACTCATGATAAATTCATGGTCTGGGATTTTCATAGTTTGCAAATGATTTGACCTTCTAAGTCAGTGAGGTTGCCTGAGTAATCCAATAAAACAAAATATATCCATAATTGAAATATGAGAGTTTACAAACTTTATTGAATGTGAACATACCACAACAAAATCTGTTTAGATCTGTTCTTACCCTATGAATAGGGACTACTTCTTAAAAAGAGTTTGGTAAAACTTCATAATAAAACCCCATTACACTTTCCCTGCTGAGGAGTTGCTCACTATGCTGGGTGTTATAAAATTCTGAAGCTTTATCCTTCAACAGAATTGGGTGCGAACATTTAAATGCAGTGCTACTATCACTTAATTTCAATATTTCAAACTCTAAATGGACAATTATAATTTTGACCAAGTGATTAAATTTCAGTGCAGTTTCCCTTTAATGGAAATTTTATTAGCTGTCATCAAAGACTCCAAATCCTATTCCATAAAATAACCCAATATCTTTTCTGAACTACTTATTTAAAATTCCAGCCAGACAGAAATGCATTAGGATACAATTAAGTACTGGAAAATCGGTACTTTTATTCCAGGTTTTTTTTTTTTTTTTTGACCTAAAATCAGACGTTTGAACCAAATGATTAATATTTAAAGTGTGAGAAGAATTGAGTCTTTGGAGTTAAACTATATTTTAGGTATATAATTTGCATAATATGCTTTGCCTAACTCATCATGAATCATTTTTTAATACATTTGAAAACTGGCTGAGCACATAGCACAATTATGAGCACCTGAGACTGTCTCATTGCAAAATAAAAGAGACACTTTTCCATATTTTACTGGCTCACTAAATGCTATCCCCACAGAGCTACTGAAATTCTTGAGATGTTTTAATTTGCAACAGGGAGAGATGTTTTGGCAAGAATATTGTGGTGCGCCACACAGAGATAACATGTCCAGGGCCCCGGCATGTTTAATTGTCACTCATTCCACTAGCACTTATTGTTATTATTATGTCCTTCTATGTGCCCGTCATTGTGGTAGGAACAGGAGTGGAGGAATGATCACAACTTGTGCTTAGGTCGGAAAGGGAGGATGTTAGGAGGTGAACAGAAGAACAGAGTAAGTCTACTGTGGGAGAGTTAAGTAAGAGGTGGGCCCGTAATAAACAGAAGCACTTCCTCACATTCTGCTGCTTCCTCATTTCCATTCCCAATGGGAACAGCATTATAAGTCATCAAAAACCTAAACAGAACACTGTATGCAGTATGTTACTTTTTATGTAAGAGTGTATACAAGACTATGTAGAGATATTTGTTTGCATTTGCCTAAAGAATCCACTAGAATCATAATAAAACCCAGGAAATACAAAAATGGTTATCTGTACTGGTAAGTGGAAACAAGGCAGGAGCAAAACATCTCTGTTAAGCATTTTTTAATATGGTTGTGACTCTTGGGTCATGTAATTATATTATTTCAAAGCAACTAGCAATTTGTAAGGACATGTAGATAAAGGAATGTGTGTTGGGATCTTGAAAAAATGGCAAATGTGCTAGTAGTTACTCAGGAATAAAATCTATTATTTGCATTATAGTGTGCTTTCTCATAGACACTGTAGCTGTCCAGTCCCTGGGGAATAGTGTCTGTGATGCAGTAACAGCTACCATATATTCAGGACAATCTCTGTGCCAAGCCACACAATAATGTTTCATTTAAGATATTCAGCAAGTTCAAAATGTTGTTTTTATTAACTTATGGGGTTTTTTGTTTTGTTTTGTTTTGTTTTCAGGTGAGGAAACCAAGTAGAAGAGAATGTTTAAGTCCCTGGACGCTCAGCCTATGTTGCCTGAGTTGCTGGAAACTCAAGCTCCCCTTCTCCAAATGCAATGCACTAATCCAAGAAAAACATTTCAACAGAAACCATTACTTTCTCCCCCTAAAGAATATCCCGCTGACCCCCGAAGTGCCTTTCACAGATAGTACCTATCAACAGCTGCCTCCCAGTTCCTGGTTTTCCCTAAACAAAGACAAGATTCATATTTATATACCCTAATCCCCAACCCTAGGAAAATAAAACTTATGAGGATAAAGAATTCCTCTGCTAGAAAACAGACCCAATATGAGGATCAAGCAAAATGCCCTAGCTTCCACATGCCTTGATGTCAGATGCCAGGCGATGGGGAATCTATGCCTTCTTCTGTTTCCTTGCTGACCCTCATCCACTATGCTTTTCCTTCTTCCTAGCCCTCCCAAATCCAGCTGTTGTGATGTTGCAGAATTTTATTCTAATCCGGAAGTACAGTAGGTAGGGAACCAGTTGGGACCCAACCTCCCTTAACGATACCCACAACTAAGTTTATACCAACTTTGTTCAATACCCAGGCTGAGCATCAGTCTCTGCTGGGCTTACTAGCACTTTCAGAGGTGGGACCATAATCAAATGGAGTGTCTGTGCCTGAATCAGCCAGGGGGTGTCAGATGGGTTCTGTAGAGCAGCTGCTTCTAGTCCAGGCGCCCATTTCAACCTCTCTACCTTTCAAAAGAGCATAATATAGGGGCACCTGGGTGACTCAGATGGTTAAGTGTCTGCCTTAAGCTCAGGTCATGATCCCAGGGTCCTGAGATCAAGCCCCATGTCAGGCTCCCCTCTCAGTGGGGAGTCTCCTTCTCCCTCTGCCTCTGCCTCTTCCCCTGCTTGTGCTCTGTCTGTCTCTCTCTCAAATGAGTAAATAAATATTTTTTAAAAAGCATAATATAAATACAATCTCACTAAAATGTTACTTACTGGCATAAAACTGTTGCAGTTCAATGGAGGTCAGGATAGAAGAGGTATAGCCACTCTAAATGCTGGCATGCTATTAGGATGGATACAATTTAGCAGATATCTTCAAATGCCAGACTCTATGCTAAAACCTTTGCAAGTATTACCAAAATCTTTACTGTTACTTCAAGACACTATTATTGCATTGACCTCTCTTACACATGAGGAAAACAAACCTCTCCCAACTAACACTGTATTTGTTTTTGTTTCCTAGTGGTCCATTTGTTACCACTTAGTAAAATCAGAAATCAACTCATGGTTTTTCAGATGTCAAGACTATGTCTTTTCTATAAATCTCAGGCTGGTATTCATTTAGAAGAATACGTTTTCTTTAAAAAAGGCTATTAAACACTAAATTTGGAATTAGTCATAGGGCAGAGCCACCAATGGCAACTACTCTCAGTATCACTTGCAAATAAGCTAAACAAAAATTGATTAAAAAAGAAACAGCTTTTATCTTAGAGATTTTGAATCTCATTCAGGAGAATGGTAATCTCAAAAGGCTCACAGAAGCCACATGTTGACAGTGCTGCATATAATGAAGGTTCTGATCAGTTACCATGAGCCCCAGACCAAGTCAAACTGCATGGTGCAGGTTCGAGGGAAGCAACACTAATCATCTGAGCTATAGATACAATTCATTTGGAAAGAAATAGGGAAATATGAAAAATGTCTTCAGAATGTTAAAGTGGTATTATGGGGAGAGGAAGAAGACTTTCTCTCTTTCTCTCTGTCTCTCTTTTTTTAAAGATTTATTTATTTGAGAGAAAGAGAAAGTGTGTGCATGTACACAAACCTGTGCTGAGCAGAGGGAGAGAGAGAATCTTTAACCGGCTCCTCACTAAGAGCACAGCCAGAGGCCAGACAGACCAGCTAGATGCCAGGCTCGATCCCAGGACTCTGAGATCATGATCTGAGCCAAAATCAAGAGTCAGATGTTTAAGCGACTAAACCACCCAGGCACCCCAAGGAGGAAGATGTTCTCTGTTACTCCAGAACAGTGTTTGCTTACCCTGGCTCAGTACTGGTCATCTGAGGAGCTCTTAAAAAGCTCTCACACCTGGACCCAATCCTAGAAATAATGACTTAAACGGTTTGAGGTAGGATTTGGGATTTTGCAAGTATCCCAAGTAGAAACTGCCGGTTGATAGCCAATGCTTTAGAAAGAAATGAAAGAACTAACAGGTAAGAGTAATATTGAGGCAGGTTTCACTGATCCCAGGATTGATGTCAAACTCAACAGTGATGCTGAGTACCTAAGAAAGGCACATAGTCCTTCACAGTCTTTATTCACTAAGAATTTAGATAACACCAGAAAGAAAATGTGTTTACATGGAGCTTTAATACACTGCATACTATAATAAGAGTTGTGCTAATTTGCTTAATGGATTCATGAACAAAGAAGAAACTCTAAGTTGTATTTAAATCAATTTTAGAGACCACAGAAGAGAAAGTTGGAGTAACGATTTTACTATAAAGCATGAAATATAGAACACTGGGATAAGGCTATCAATACAACAATGCAAAAGGCTGCATTGAGAAGCAGAGTGCTTTCCAAAAATGAAAATACTTGAAATCTGGAGGACCTTCCGTCAGATATATAAAGAGATTTCTTCATTGGGTAGGAAATCAGACCAAACAGTAGTATCAGGGTTTTCCAGAGGAAATCAAAACAGTAGGAGAAGAATCTATTGATATATAGACAGATGATAGATGGATACATAGAGAGATGATAGGCAAATAGACTGATAGTCACAGACAGACCCATAGATTAGCTAGATGGATGAATGGACGGACAGACAGATGTAAAGACAGACAAAAAGAAATTTATTGTAAGGAATTGGTTTATGCAATTGTAACGACTGGCGAGTGAAATCTGTAGGACAGGGTAGCAGTTTTTGGAAGGTCTCAGGCAGAAGCAGAAGCTGATGCTGAAGTCTTGAGACAATGTCTTCCTAGGGAAACTTCAGATTTGCCCCTCAGATTCTTCATCTGAGTGTGTGAGGTTCACCCATACTATTGAAGAAAATTCCCTATACTTAGCACTGACTGAATATAGAGGTCAACTGTATCTACAAAACACCTTCAGGGTAATACCAGGATTACTGTTTGATTAAATAATCAGGCATCATAACCTAGCCAAGCTGACACACAAAACTAACCATTTAGCAACCTATAATTGTTTTTTCTACTCTAAGATTTTATGAGTCCAATTAGAAAAACAAAAAGAAAAATAAAACTGTTCTTTTCATGTATAAGCCACCTATCCAGAAATCGAATATGCAGTTGCCATGTTCACTACCTGTTCTGTCATCCTTCATTATTGTCACAATCTCATTTATGAAATCTAATTAGACTGAGATACCGATAGAAAATTATTGAGAGATCCAGGTCTGTCCGAATGCGGTCTTTCCATTAATTCTTCCTTCCTTCCTTCCTTCCTTTCTTCTTTCTTCCTTCCTTCCTTCCTCTTTCTTTCTTTGAGTATAGCTGACACAATGTTACATTCATTTCAGGTGTGCAACATAGTGACTCACCATCTGTGCAGGTTAAGCTGTACTCCCAGAACTACCATGTGTCAACACACAACACTATTATAGTATCATTGACTATTAAATACCCTAGGCCTCTCCATTAGTCTTTATCTCCCCCTTGATGTTGTCAGTGTTAATATGTGCAAGGAACAATAGCCAGTTTTGAAAATAAAATAGTAAGTTATTTATTTAAAGATGATTTGTTTATTTGAGAGAGAGAAAGAGCATGAGTGAAGGGGCAGAGGGAGATGGGGAAGCAGACTCCTCGCTGAGCAGGGAGCCTGATACAGGACTCAATTCCAGGACCCTGAGATCTTGACCTGAGCCCAAGGCAGACACTTAACCAAGTGAGCACCCAGGTGCCTGGCATCAAGCCCTGAATCGGGCTCCCTGATCAGTGAGGAGTCTGCTTCTCCATCTCCCACTGCCCCTTCCCCCCAACCCCACTCTCTCTCTCTCTCTCAAATAAAATCTTTAAAAAAATAAAAATAAATAAAATGAGCATTATCCTAATATAAGATTCTGTTAAAAGTAGGTTTTAATGGTTTTACATCAGAAATCTAAGAAAAGCTTCCTTCCTCTAAGCCTTACATCCCAACTTAAATCTTGGATTCTCATGACCCTTTGCTTGTGTGCAGAGCAATGGCTAGAGGTACAGACACATAGTTGAGACGTGAGTACAGATTGATAACTGGTAAAACCCAAAGCAGGTATGAAGGATAGTAAAAGCTATGGTTCTGGAGATGAGCCTCTGACACTTTTTCTCAAACTGAGATAACTTGAGAAAGAACAGATTTATTCTTATTCAGAGTAGTAGTTGCTTCTTTATAATATAGAGGAGATACTAAAGAATAAAGAAGAGGTGAGAAAAAAGGCCACTTGGTCCAAAAAAAACCCCAAAAAAACAAAACAAAAAAAAACCCAGAAAACCAAAACAAAACCAAAATCAATTCAGGAACTGGGATGTCCTCACCTAATACTGCAACAGAAAAAAATAAATAAGAAAAACTACTGCAAATGTTGCAAATCACAGAAAAATTCAGCCAGTTGTGTATTTGGATTTGGCCTTTGGTAGTGATAAGGCAGCCTTCATATAATTTTCTAATTCAGGAAGTTTTAAAGATCACTGGGTTGGGCCATGTTGAGTGCACTAAACATTGATATTACTAGGTTGAGTGAAGAGTCAACTATTTTCATACAGTTGAAGCCGATTTCAATTTTGCACTACTACTTTTAATTTGACTGGAATCATGAAATACCCACAAAGGTATTACTCACATAAACATATTTGGTTTTGAAAGAAAATGGTGTAAATGTAAAACTCTGAAGAGAGAATTAAGAAAAAAAAAAAAGGAGGTAATTTATAATAGAAGGAGCACAGGTCTGGGAACTGGGGCTATATTCTGGCCCCAATGCTGCCAATAACTAGCTGGGGAGCAGAGGCCAAGTTGCTGAGCACCTGAGCATTTAATTTTTTCCTACAGAAGTTGAGTTCATGAACCACATCTCTAAGACCCTCCTATTTCTAAAATATCATGAATCTTTTACCTTGAAATAGGTGAGTAGACAGAAGTTGAACTTCTGAATATAAATGTTCCCTATTAAAGGTTGTTCAAAATCCCCATTGTCTTTACAACAAAACCTGTGATATGAAATATCTCTATACAGTACTCTTATCTCTTTCTACGTCACCCTAAGTTCCAAGCATGTCGAACTGCTCACATATTCTCATCTGCCCAGGTTTCTCTGTCTAGATTCACCCAGAAGTCATTCTACATTTTTAACTTACAGTGGTAAAAAAAAGGATCTGAATTTGTAGTACTAATTTTTGCTGGGAATTATTTTGTTCTTATATGCAAATCCCTGAGCTTGTCCTCTAAGGAAGAAATGTTCCAAGTATGAAAAGATGCCTGTTTTCCCAAGCAATGCCCATGACAGTCTTTCTGAACCATGAAAAGCCATAGGAAAAGATAATTAATTAAAAGATAATTAAGATGGCTGCATAGTATTCCATTGTGTATATATACCACTACTTCTTTATCCATTCATCTGTTGATGGACATCTAGGTTTTTTCCATAGTTTGGCTATTGTGGACATTGCTGCTATAAACATTCAGGTGCACGTGCCCCTTTGGATCTATACGTTTGTATCTAGAGCGTATCATGCTTAGTGAAATAAGTCAAGCAGAGAAAGACAACTATCATATGATCTCCCTGATATGAGGAAGTGGTGATGCAACATGGGGGCTTAAGTGGGTAGAAGAAGAATCAATGAAACAAG